>NC_056587.1:17518462-17818462 GCF_018340385.1 Cyprinus carpio
GAGAAAAAGGTGAATGTCCTTGCATGGCCTAGTCAGAGCCCAGACTAAAACCCCAATTAAAATCTATGGAATGACTTGAAGAATGCAGTCCACAAACGCTCACCATCAAATTGAACTGAACTTGAGCAGTTCTTCAAAGAAGACTGGGCAAATATTGCAAAGTCTAGTTGTGCAAAGTTAGTAGAGAGCAATCCATTCCCAACAGACTAAGGGCTGTAATTAAAGCAAAAGGTGCTTCAACAAAATACTGACAAGGTGGTGATCCTTTTTCCAACTCACTGATTCTGTTTTTGTTGTTGTTGTTGTTGTTGGTGTTATGTCCTTCACTTGGATGTTATAAGTTGCACTGAGTAAATGCAGCTGGATGAAACAAGAACTGTCTATCTTCATTTCAGACTGCAAAGCAACAAAATATGATTATTTTAAAGGGAGGTGATTCTTTTCTATACCCACTGTGTTTGTGTGTGTGTGTGTGTGTGTGTGTGTGTGTGTGTGTGGTGTGTGTGTGTATAATTTAAAATGCATAATTATATATATATATATATATATATATATATATATATATATATATAAAGGTGTAACGGTACACAAACAAGATGGTTGGGTACGTACCTTGGTTTTGACGTTATGGTTCGGTATGGTTTTGGTACAGCAGGGGGAAAAACCAAACATAAAATAGCATTTTTTTATTAAACAGTGGGTAAATAAACAAATTGCTCTTTTTGTTAAATAGCTTCAATTATAATAACAATTTTCTTAGGGATAAAAAATCTACCTCAGCTCATGCTCTAAACTATAGGGAGCCCTTTTACATTACTATAAGGTTAAAATTAACAACAGAGCACAAACTTGAATTCAGTTACTATGTATTTTTAAATATAATAATCAACATTCAAATTACAAAATTGTATGCAAACATGTAAATTGCACATTATGCAATTTGTTTTTAAGTTAACTTCTAAATTTCTCTTTGTTGTTGAAATAAAATCATTACACAGTGGCTGCCATAACTTGTTTCATAACAGATTTATTTATTTAATTTACATTAAATAATTAAGACATCATTAACAGGTAAATTAAAATATAATGAGTATGTAGTCCAATATTTTGCGAAATGCTCTTCTCTAGACTTCATTTCTCTAGCGAAAAAACAAGCCATGGACACTGATGACTTGCCTGAGGTAAATGAAATGCTATGTGACATTTTGTTTATAAGCTATTCAACTGATGTCTTTCCGTGTCTGAAGCACTGATTGAGCGATTACATAAGGCATGAGATGTTCATTCATATTTATTTCATATTAAAACTAAAAAGAAAGGGATGATCGGGCTCACTCGCTGCCGTTTATACAGCGATCTGTCACGCCACATCAAAGAGCATCAAAACTGCATTTATTGTTTGAATTTCCTGAAAAAAATCGACATAATTTGAAAGATGAGACTTTATTTCTTGTCAAAAGTAACAATATAGTTATGCTCATGCAGTGGTTAAAACAATGCTGTATTTGTTCTGTACACATGCGTACTGAACGAAAGACCTGATTTGAAAAGTTTTGGTACGAATATGTGTACCGTTACACCCCTAATATATATAATAAATATATATATTACTTGTCAAAAGTTTGGAAACATTACTACTTTTAAATGTTTTCAATAAAGTCTCTTCTGCTCATCAGGACTGCATTAATGTGGTCAAAAATACAGTAAAAACATTGGCAAACAGTATTACAATTTAACATAACTGTTTTCTATTTTAATATATTTTAAAATGTAATTTATTCCTGTGATGCAAAGGTGATTTTTTTAGCAGTCATTACTCCAGTTTTCAGCATCACATGATCCTTTAGAAATCATTCTAATATGTTGATTTGCTGCTCAAGAAATCATTTCATATGATTATCAATGTTGAAAACAGTTGTGCTACTTAATATTTATGGAGACACCAGGATATACTACCGTTAAATTTTTTGATGTATGTGTGTGTTTAATAGAAAGTAATACTTTGATTCAGCAAATATGCATCAAATTGATCAAAAGTGACAGTAAAACATTTATTAGGTTACAAAAGGTTCTATTTCAAATAAATGCTGTTATATTGAACATTCTATTTATTAAAGAATCCAGAAAAAAATGTTTCTGCAAAATTTTAAGCAGCAAAAACTGTTTTTAACATTGACAATAATGGGAGCCATTATTTATAATTGAGCACCAATAATAATTGAGCAGCAAATCAAATAAAGCATTGATTAAACATTTCCTTTCTTAATCAAATATTTGTAATCTTGCTTGCAATTTTTTTTAACCCAAATACATGTCTCCTGCTCAATGGCAGTCAATGGAGAAACATGTTTTTGCCTACATAACGGTGTAATTATGGCATTTGCCAGCACTCATTCTCTCCCTCGCTCTCTCATTCTCTGTGATCTACTCTCACCTGTGGCCTCCACCATTCCTTCCAGAATGACCACTATTTCAAACTCTTCTCGTGCCAGTTGCTCCTGAGAGATGTCCCAGAAGGGGCTGTTCTTGTTGATCTCATGGCAAATGATCAGCGGCGACACCAGGAACAGCCGATCGTCCCCCGTGTCAAAACCCACGTTGATGTCTGTCTGGTTTAGGGGGATGAACTCTCCTTCCTTGGTCTGCTTAGAGCGGATGAGCTTGGCCCTGATGGAGGCCTCCACTATGTGTGAGTTACGCAAGTCCCCGACCCGAAACATCAAACACAACTTGCTGTCCCGCATGGATATCACAGCTGTGTTGGAAAACATGAGCGTTTCAGCACGTTTCTTTGGCTGTGAGATTTTCACAAACATGCAGCCCACCATGAAGGCATTGACGATGGAGCCCAAGATGGCCTGCACCAAAAGCAAGATGATGCCCTCTGGGCATTTGTCTGTTATGACGCGGTACCCATAACCAATGGTGGTCTCAGTCTCGATGGAAAAAAGGAACGCAGAGACAAAGCCATTGAGGTTATTCACACACGGCGTCCACTCGTTGTCATCGGCGTGGTCCAGGTCTCCACGGGTGTAGGCGATGAGCCACCAGATGAAGCCAAAGAACACCCAGGTGGTGGTGTAGACCAGCGTGAAGACCAGCAGATTGAAGCGCCACTTTAAGTCTACGAGTGTGGTGAAGATGTCCGTCAGGTAGCGGTAGGTTTCACGTACGTTTCCATGGTGGACGTTGCACTTGCCATCCTTTTCCACATAGCGCTGACGCCGTTTTCTCAACGGACCTCCAGCGGGATCCGAAGCATCTCCTCCTCCCAGAACTCCCCTGACAACCATCGTACGGTCTGTGGGGATCTACCGTCAAGAATGGAAAAAGTAGTAAGAAAATAAATAAGTTTGGCTTAAAGAAAAGATTAAACAATAGCAGTCAGCATCAGACTCCATCAAGATATGGTAAACAAAAGTTATTAAAAGAAGGACAATCACTATCAGTGTTGGAGAGTAACTAAAAGTAGTCATGCTTCTGTTTTGGTATCATCGTTTTCAAAAATTTTCAGTAACAATTTTTCCAACATCTTTGTTACTGCACAAGCTAAAGCAATAATCGAACACTTTTCTAACGCTAAATTTATATTGCTAGGTTTGCCAGTAAAGAATGTTACAAATGATTTCTATTTTAAACACATGCTGTTCTTTTGAACTTTCTATTCATCAAAGAATCCTAGAAAAAAATATGGTTTCCACAAAAATATTAAGTAGCACAATTGCTTTCAACATTGATGGTGATAAGAAATATTTTTATGAGCACCAAATCAACATATTAGAAAAATTTCTGAAGGATCATATGACACAGGAATAAATTACACTTTAAAATATATTAAAATAGAAAACAGTTAATTCAAAATGTAATAATATTTCACAATCTCAGTTTTTACTTCATTTTCAAATCAAATAAATGCAGCTTGGTGAGCATAAGATCTTATCAACCCCAAACTTTTCAATGTAGTTAGCTACTTTTTGTTCTTGGTTAGATTGACTGTAGCTGAACTACTGTAAACTACGAGTGGTTGCTTAGCAAGTTACAGTTGCAAAGTAGCTTCCCCAACATTCATACATGTAATAAAAAAGCTTAAAAGATGTGTAAATAAGAAACTAAACGTACTTTTTCATTGGGATCAGTCCATTTTTTTGGCAGCTTGATGCCTTGTTTTTCCACATCCTGGCCCTTAAAACTACTCATGGCCCGGAAGCCGCAGACGTTGTCTCTGATCCAACACAGTAGCTGGAGCTCTCCGACTATTAGAAGAAAACACATGAAAGCTAGTAGGTGAAACTCATAATGGAGAGCAAAGACTGGAGTAATTTACCACAAACAGTGAGATAAATGTGCCTGCAAGCAGTCTTAATTATAATCAGTGTTAAATTAGTTATTGAGTTATTTACACTTATCATACGCTTTTATCCAAAGCAACTTACAATGTATTCAGGCTAACATTTTTTTTTACCTTACATGTTCCCTGGGAATCAAACTGCATTGCTAACACAATGCTCAACCACACAACAACAGACTAATAACAAAACTAACAAAGTTGCTTTATAGTGTTTGCAATTAGTTCCTGAATCTGCTTCACAAATCAGTGCAGTTAATACAGCACTGAATACATAAACAGTTAAAATGCAAGTGTCATCACTAAAAAAGTTTGTTTTCACCAAGTCAGCTCAGATATTTGTAGGAGAATTCACAGAAACTGGAATTAATGCATTTGAACATGAGAAACATGATTTTATCGGTTTGCAATATTTGCCAAATAAACCACAAGCCTTTGACCTAAAATGTTAATCACACATTTAACTTCAAAAGCTACATATTCCCTAGTATATATACACAAATTTACACAATTTACATTTTATTTACATTTATATATTTTATATAAAAGACCAGCACACTAAAAAAATTCAATCATAAATGCTAATAAATTTCACAAATAATTACAAAGAAATGACAAGTAACACATTGAACGATATAAGTGAAATTTGAAAATAGAAAGACTGAAATTGTATTTTATTGTAAAATATGCTCCATTAATCTGTTTTATTTAAAATAAAAAAATAAATAAAAATACTGTGCGCTATATTGTTTTGTATGTTGTACTACAGCATGGCCCACACCAGGCTTCTTAAAGGTATACTTCACCCAAAAACTTAAATTGTCATCATTTACTCACCCTCCGCTTGTTCCAAACCTGTATACATTTCTTTCTTTTGTTGAACACTAAACAAACTATTAAAAACAATGTTGGTAACCAAATAACCCACTGAATCCAATTACCTTCATATTACATACTACAAAATACAAAAGCCAACGCCTACTGCCAACATCATCCTTTGTGCTCAACAGAAGAAAGAAACTCAGGTTTGGAATAATGTGAGGGTGAGTATATGATGACAGAATTTCATTTTTAGGTGAACTATCCTTTTAACAAGCTTAATTAGCCATGCCAACCTTTATTATCTGTTGGTATTAAACAGCATGGCTATGCTGGTCCATCAGCCCAGACCAGGACTAAACCAGCAGTCTTTTCAGTAGGGTTTAACTCTGAGTATTTTGCATACAAAAATCATCACAAACAATGACTTAGTCAACATTTATTTTAAAGAAAAAGCCATTCAGCCTCATCTGCTTACACATATGTAAAACACTTTTTTCCACATTATTGATCACGTTCACTGAATGTTGAATTCCACATCTGTTTCTAAATGTTAGCCATTAGCTCAAGTCCCCAAAGGCATTGTGTCTCTCCCTCTCTGCCCAAGCATCACCCAACAGCACCGACAGCAGGTGCAGGTGAGTACCAGTGGTTTTTTTTAATAACACACATGTGAAAGCAATAATAATGATGGCAGGCTCCATGGGGAACATGGAGCAAGGCAGTCTGAGGCAGATGGGGGCAGACGGCACCCACTAGGAGATCTGATAAGACATGGTCCAGAGAGAGAGAGAGAGAAAGTGAGAGATGATAGAGGGAGAGAAAGAGACAGATTGAGAATGTTACAGATAACAACACAAATGCAGATAAACTAAAGCTACATAAAATGATATACTGTGCGAACTGATGAATTATTTATACAGTGCTGATATCTGGACTTGCTTGTCTTGTCATTATTTTGGCTTGACAGATTTGCTGTGCAAGATTAGAAGGGTGTGCAACAAAAATCTGTAGGAGCCAAGAAAACAAACATTCCCTATTTAGCAAGACCATAAACAAGCTAAAGGAATCTTTATGTAGGTAGCTGAATACATTCTTCAATGGGTCCCAACCATGTGCGATAAAAAAGTTTTAATGATTTTGCTAGCTACTTGAAAGTAAGGGTGGGCGATATGGCAAAAATATCATATCACGATTTTTTTTTTTTTAAGGAAAATCACGATTCATGATTTTATCATGATTCTTTTTCATGTTGATTTTACTATTTTGCAAGTTGTCTGAGCAGTACAGCCAAATTAAGTCCCTATTTTAAAAACAAAGCCTTACAAGGGAACAAAATATTAAATAAAAAAGAAAGGCAGACATTTAGGCCAAAGTGGGCAAAGATAAAAATCTTTTTCAGTATTTTATCTTTGCTATTAAGAAAATAAGAACAAAGTTACACATTACAAAAACACATAATATACAAATAAAACATACTTTATTTTTCAGGTACAGTATTTTTTTGCTTTATTTTTTAGGTACATTAGGTGTATTGTGTATTTTGACAAACTAGTTAAAAAAATACAGTTAAATGATTTTTTGGTTCATTTTAAAGCCTTCTACCTCAATTTAAATTTAAATCAAATTCAGAAACTAAATTGGAACTTAAAATCATCCTCAAATGGCACACAGACCCTGGTGACATGTCTGCTTAAGACTGTGGCTTAGTGTTGTGATTGGCAGGATTGCATGAACAGGCTTTACCAGAACTTTTGCCGTAGTCATAGTCACAACTTTTCAAACTTGAACTAGCAGAGGAGAGAATGGTAATTTTGGTCATTAGCCTCTGCTATATAATTGGATAAGAGCTGCGGGCAGACACTAGAGATGGCCACACTGCAGAGACAGCAGCAATGCTTCCTGCTTTCATGTCTGTAGTTTATCCTCAGTTCCAAACAAAGCTCTGCAGATTTCCTCAGAATCAGAATGTCTTGCATGTTCACTGATAAAAATTTTGGCTAATTTTATCATGCTTTCATCTACTGAAAATGCAGTTTTCCCCTCCAAACCAGTAAAGAAAATGAAAAACTTCATCTGGTTTGACCAAATCAGTATCCCAGGAGGCTTGATCGACCAGGACGCTGTCGTCTCTGACCGAAACACATTTCACAGTCAAACACCCTGCAGCTCAGCCACAACTGTGCCACTGTCACTCTGTCTGAACAGTTGCGTCATCACAAACCAAAACAGTGGATAGCACCAGGGGTCAGTGTAAAATGTCACCAACTGGAGTGAGCAGCAGGAGAGCACTCTTGCTGCTCTGTGCCTCTCACTGAGACGGAGAAGAGCACACGACCACGACAAGCCGCGAGGGACTGAAGCACTTTACCACTTTTTAATCATGGTTTCATTATCTCCTAAATCTCTATTGAGCTCTAAAATTCTATTTAAGGTCTATAATAATTATTATTATTTACGTTTTCTTAAGAAAATGAAAGTTGTGCGAATGCTTTGATTTTTTTCTGAAACAATCTATCTATCTATCTATCTATCTATCTATCTATCTATCTAGTTTTATACATTAAGAAATATTAATAATATTTTTGCAATTTTTGCATAATTTGACAAATTATAAATAATGCACATAGAATAATAAAAATATTTTATGGTATTCTGAAATTTACCTTGATTTTGTCTCATATCTCATCTCAGGTCTAATATAATTTTGTAAACAGTAAAAAAAAAAAAAGATAAAAAAAGAAGAAAAACAATAGGGGAAAAAATTGTTGTAGTGGAAATGATACTAGACACCGCGACAATGGGGTAAACATTATTTTTTAAAAGAAAATTTACATAATTTCCACACAATAAATATTTGAAGGGTATGCTTGATTCTTTGTTTTGATTATTTTATGAATTATCTATTGTTTTTATTATTATTTATATTTATTTCCTGAATTTTCATAGTATAAAAAAAGCAAAAATAAATTATACGCATAGTAAAAAGTTTCCAAGATCTTTAAGAAAGGATCAAAGGTGACAGATATTTTTATTTCAAATAAACACTGTTCTTTTGAACTTTCTATTCATTAAAGAATCATGAAAAAATGTATCACAATTTCCACAAAAATATTAATCACAACAGTTTTCAACATTGATAATAATAAGAAATGTTTCTTATGCAGCATATTAGAATGATTTCTGAAGGATCATGTGACACCGAAGACTGGAGTAATGAAGCTAAAAATTCACAGGAATAATTTTTTGTGTTGATTATCATTTTAATAATATATAATTAATAATTATAAATATTTCATAATTATTTATATTCATATTCATGATGGATTTTTATAATATATGACTGGGATGTCTGGGTCTGAGACAAGATTAAAACCATAAAATACATACATAAAATGCATTCAGAAAAATAGAAGAAAAAATAAGCGACAAAAATTATAATCATGGTAAAATGTGTTCTCCGTTCTACAAAAATAAAAAATAAAACACAAAATCCGTTGATTTTAATAAAAATCAACCTCTTGGACATAAAAGTGTAGCAAGGACCACTAATTCGATGTCTCTTTATGCAAGGTCACTTTTGAAGGAAGACTATCAAAGAGATGGTATATAACTTCAGTGCCAAACATGACTGTTATTCAAGTTAGCCTTCTATTAGTTGAATGGTGGACTCCAGACAGCAACAGAGATGAAGAAATATAAAAACGACTATAATGCTGAAATGCATTAGACGGCGCTCAAGAAAAGAGCCACTGAGATGGCTTCGCAACCTTTATCCACCGTGGTCTAACCTTCAGGCAATCTTGGGTTTAAATGTGAAATGTCTTACTTCACTTGCTTTATGATCTACAATCAGTGGTGAGAAAAGCCTCTGACTACCTCAAGGGCAAAAACAGGCTCTTCTATTGCAGACCCATCCAGCAGTGGGGAACTGGAGAGCGATGACACAGAACATGAACTCACCGCTCCCACGATTTGCATAATTACTTTTTCAACAATTTTTACATAATCCCTCTGTTTCACAGATAGACCAGATTTCCACCATCACCTGGAGAGTTCACCTTGAGTTCACCTTTTAGCTGTGGTCTAATTGCATCATGGATGTCCTGTGTGTATTCAAATATTTGACTGCACTACATGCTACATGCATCCACTGATGTCACTCTTCAACCTTTGCTAATGCTGACATAAGCAAGGGTCTGACACTCTGGAAGCTTGTCTGTTCATTAAATTGGATTTAATAAGCTTTGATATGTCACACCACTGAACCCTGCACCTCACAGGCGGGAGACTCTAAAGGATGCGATAACAGTTTGCACAGATTTTCAGAGTAGCACAACATGTATGAGAGTTGATGCCTTATTTAACTTGACAAGAATCAAAACAGCGCTGCGAGGGACAAACATACAGTCTGTTCAATATGTCACATATTCTAATGCTCATCCTTGAACCAAACAACTCTGAAAAACATGGATTTAAAAATTTTTTAGTTTTTCATTCTTTTAATGTTAGGTTCTTTCTAATATCTAAGATTAATATGCAAAAACAACTATAAGTAAGATATTTACAGGTTGAATTCTTCAAAGTGTCACTGTTTTAGCATCCATCAACACAGTAAAACGAACTCAACCAATGGTGTGCATTTGAGGGCGGAATTAACTGTTGGTCTGACCTATGACAGAAATGGCCGTGTTTAAGGAAAGTGCAATGAAAATTAAATTACACACTTCATCTCTAAGACAGTACAACCTACCAATTTTTTAACCTAATTTTTCTTCCCAACAAATTAAATATAGCATCGACCCTGATTAAGGTCCATGGATATGCTGTTTTTTTAATTAGCAGAACAAAATATATATTATGATGATGATATATTATACAGTATGATGATGTTATCATATAGTCTGGGGTCAAACCTTTTTTTCTCCCAAGAAATGAATATCTTTATTCAGCAAGAACACATTAAATTGATCAAAAGAGACACTAAAGACATTTATACATTACAAGCAATTTCTATTTCAAATAAATGCTGTTCTTTGAACTTTCTATTCATCAAAGAATCCTGAAAAAATGCATTACGGTTTCCTCAAAAATATTAAACAGCAAAAATCGAAATAACAAACTGTACTTACACTCAGTATGACAAGAATTGCAAGAACGGTGAAAAAGCAGGAGGGAAAATTTCCATCATGTAGGCTGTCAGAATTAGATGGCCTCTCATTATGCACTTGTGTATTTACAAAGCCCTTTTATCAGCAACGAAGGGCATCTTCATCTCAAGCGATACAATTATTGGCTCGTGTCTGGCAGCTGTCTATTCTCTGTGCAAAACAACAGATACACACAGGCGAGTGGAAAGGACAGGCCAAAAATAGACCTGCATTTCCAAGGCTTTTGGTTCAGTGATGCTACTCCATTATTTTGCTGGTGTTGAGCAGGTTAGGGTTTCGACATCATAGTTTCATAGATATCACCTCATGTATCTTTCAATAAACGAGAAGAAAGAGAAATCTGTAAAGGGATAGTTTAACCAAAAAATTGAAAATTCTATCATAATTTACTCACCCTCATGTCATTCCAAACCTGTATGACCTTTTTTTTTTTTTTTTGTCCAAATAATGGAAGTCAGTTGGAACCAAAAATCTAACTAAAACTGTTTAGTCACCACCATTCTTCAAAATATCTTCTATTGTGTTCAGCAGAAGAAAGAAACTTAAGCAGGTTGGGAAAGACACGAGGATGAGTAAATAATGACAATATTTTCATTTTTGGGTCAACTATTCATTTAAACTGATTTTTCCCTCATGGATCTGGCACTCTTCTGAGAGCCATTTGAAAAAGTTTGAGTCTTAGGTTTCCCTTGAGAAAGGTGCCGTCCTTTGGGATAATCGAGTGTCCTGTTTCATTTTGAGTTTAATTACAGCCTTGGGTTACATCCTATGTCTCCATTTTGTATCAAATGGAAAAAAGTGTGCTTAAGGGGACCTGAACCAGGCCTTTCCATTTCCTCATTAATCTATAGAGCCAGAAGGTAATCCATTACATTTATAAAGCACTATAGGTCTCTTTTAGCCCGAGGTGCAATCATTACCTTAAAGAATGACGCTTGTCTCCATGCAAATGGTAATTAACTGGGACTATGAGGGGATATAAACATATATTGCTCATTATTTCTTTGACAACTTCCATATACCAGTTTATGGCAGATGCATGGGTGCAATTTTGAACATATTACTAAATAAGGATAAAAAAATATTGTGTCATGAATTCTATAGCTAACACGATTAGATTAGAAAAAATAACAACTTGAATTTTGAATCTTCCAAGTTCTAACTCATAAAACATCCAACAGTCCCATTGTTCTTCCCAACCACAGTTCACACTAAGAGTGTAACCATGTTTCACTTAAGTTCACAGCTGCCTGGGGGTTTGGGCTTCATCATAATGGATTGTAAGCAGTGATCTCCATAAGTGAGAGACTCCATGTGTGCCTGAGGAAATGGGCAGCGCATATCACCCCGAGTTTACCTTGACACAGGCAAGAAAACAATCACCAACATGAGCCGGGATGCAGAGGCAAACAAAAGCTACACTGCTTGAGCCAATATCTCCAATGCTGATATCAATGATGCTGATGGCTATATGTGGGGAAAGTGGCAAAGTATTACAGCTTCCCCTGAGTAAATCCATTGCCCTGATTTCTGAGAGAAAACTACTGAGTTACGTAATTCACTTCAATGCAAATATGCATCTATGAACCTCACTGTATTGTGGAGCCAATCTCTGCTGAGTTTCACATATGATGAAGGTCCTTGTTATAGTGTGTGATTGTCTCCTAAGTGCTGTGTACAATCATAGTGCTGTGCATCACTGTGTTTAAAAAGGAAAACATGTGGGAAAGAACTTTGGTTCCTGTGGAAAAAAATGCTAAGTGAACAAAACCAAGAGATCAGGATCATTTACAAGAGTTCATTTATGATCAGAGAGAAAGCGCAAAGTTATTTATGCTAATATGTGGTATAAAAACCACATGAAGGATTTGCATTAATGGCATAGTTCAATGTAAAAATTCTATCATAATTTACTCACTTTGATGTTGCTCCAACCCTTATGACTTAGTTTATTCAGGCGAACACAAGAATATTTTTTTCCCCATACGATGAGTCAGTAGGGTCCAAAACAACCCAAATGAACCCCACTAACTTTTAGTATATGGACAAAAACACATACAAAAACAAGTCATACAGGTTTGAAATGACATGAGGGTGAGTAAATGATGACATAATTTAAATTTTTAGCTCAACTATTTTTTTAAATAGTGCATTCCTTTCTCTTTTTTGATATGACATTTCTCAAATAATAAACAAATGATGCAGTTGAGACTGAAATCTCTCTCAAACAAACCTTATAATAGCAATTAAAATTGTACTTGTCTTTGGTAGTCATTTGGTAATTGCAGTCAAGTTCTAAGATAATATCCCAATCTAAATCCACTTTATATTTCTATATATGCATATGTCAGATTAAAGGGATACTCCACCCCAAAATGAAAATTCTGTCATTAATCACTTACCTCCATGTCGTTCCAAACCCGTAAAAGCTTTGTTCGTCTTCAGAACACAAATTAAGATATTTTGGATGAAAACCGGGAGGCCTGTGACTGTCCCATAGACTGCCAAGTAAAATACACTGTCAAGGTCCAGAAAAGT
The DNA here is from genome assembly GCF_018340385.1 of Cyprinus carpio. NCBI lineage: Eukaryota > Metazoa > Chordata > Actinopteri > Cypriniformes > Cyprinidae > Cyprinus > Cyprinus carpio. The sequence continues at coordinate 17,531,336 of NC_056587.1, forward strand.
ATTAAAGACATCATCAGAATAGTCCATCTGCCATCAGTGGTTCAACCGTTATCTTTGTTTTCTTCGTTTACAAAAAGTGTTCTTGTCACTTCATAGCGTTACGGTTGAACCACTGAGGGCAGATGGAGTATTCTGACAATGTCTTTCATACTTTTCTGGACCTTGACACTGTTATTTATTTGGCAGTCTATTGGACAGTCACAGGCCTCCTGGTTTTCATCCAAAATATCTTAAATTGTGTTCCGAAGACGAACAAAGCTTTTATGGGTTTGGAACGACATGGGGGTAAGTGATTAATGACAAAATTTTCATTTTGGGGTGGAGTATCCCTTTAACTCTTTCAGTATAAGTTAGCTATGTGTATGTTTATGTATGTTTAAATATGTAGCACCATGGTCCTGTGTGCCATGGCATTTCGTTCCTTTTTTATGTCTTCATATACAGCAGAATAACAACAAAGCTCACTTTAATTTTAAAGTCGGATAAATGTAGATATAAGCATTCCCATGCACCAAAATACCATCCAAGCATCCTAAAACACAAATGATTTAGGAACAGACCTCATAGTGGCTGGATATTGTTCACCTTTGAAATAACGTTCCCCCCTGCCATCAAAACATATGCCACCTTACTGAAAAAATACTAAATTAGACTGAAGGTTTGGTAAGACTATGTCTTTTTAAAAATGTTAATATGAATAACAGGGTGTGATGAGCTCACAGTGCCTGAGGCTCGCTCTGTGTCAGTTCTAGAACAATGATTTATTCAATAGCCTTCTAGAAATGTGAGCGACAAACGGCCAGCTCCTGTACTCCCATAAAAACCATGCTCAGGTTTATGTCTGAATTAATTATTCATGCACGTCAGTTATTTAGGCATGCATGTAATTCGGACAGCGAAAGCCTCGGCATTTTTCAAAAGACAGCTGTAAACCACATGTAGAAACACAACGCATAAAAAGGCAGTTTAAATGAGATTTTGAAACCACAATGAATAAATAAGCACTTTCTATCATAAACAAATGACTGAAATATAATGTAGAATGAGAGAGATAATAAATAAATAACAAATATTCAAAAATATGTGTATTCTGAAAACATTTCAATTGTGCAACGTTTAAAAAAAAAACTTTAATACTGAAAAAAAAAAATGTAAATATATAATTATATTAGATGGTAGTAATTATTTCACAGGTGCCTGATTGTTTTAGATAATTTTCTCTGTCTGCTGCCTTAAACGTTATAGTTCAGGATAGTCATTAGTGAAGGGTTTGGAAGTGGGAGTGTGCATTTTCTTGTAGTGTCATCAGCCAATAAGTGCTATGATGATGATATAATTTTCATGCTGTAAAAAGAAAAACTGGCAGCATAACTGAGCACCCATGAGAAAAGATGGGATCCTCTGCCAGCTGTGGTGGAAGGGAAGTGCCACTGAAATAAATGGATACACTAATGGATAGTCAGTCAGTTATCAGTTCAGCCAATCAAAAACGAGCCACAGGGGTGAAATCACTACCATACATGCTCACTACCCTCCTGATGTGACAATGTGTACAAAAATTCACAGGACAAAAACCAATTTGAATGTAATAAAGTAACATTTCGATTCATAAATTGATTTAAGACCATATTAATCAGTGTCAGATGGCATAACTGTTCTCATCTGAATCAGCAGGTTCTTGCGTTCAATTTGATATGTAACACCTAACCACATTATTTTTTCATTTACATGTTACAGACCAAGGAGGGTTGTATCACTTTCCAAATACTTTTTCTAGACCCATAAAAATGGCACAGCGTGTACATTTGCAACAGTCAACGCTATGTTTTAGATTTGTTAGCATATTATATCTATTTGTTCTATATTTGCATCCAAACTTTATTTGCTAACTGTTTTAAAATGTTTCCTTTTCATCTACTTTTATAAATCAAAATAGTTCAAATGAAATTAGGGTGGTGGAATGCTAATAAGCACATTTGATCAACAAAATAATCACGAAGAAAGTAAAATAGTCGACAGAAATAAAGCGAAATACTCACTTTCGTAGTTCAAGTTAGTTCCTTGCTTCGGTTCCCAGTGGCTCTCCAATCTGAGCTCATTTAAAGCGAAGCGCGCGCGCCAGTATTCGCTTTAAAACATTGTCTCCAAGCACAGAAACAGATACTATGACGACGACTCGTAGGTCTTTAAACCGTTTCGTGCGCGTTAAAAGCACGTCCCATGAAGTCAGACAAATTAAATAATGCCTCGCGCAAAGCTACTGATGTTTATTCTGTCCAGCTCTCCAGTTCTCTTCGAGCGCGAGCAGATCCACGGAAAATGAAGGTGTGCTGGAGGGATGCTGGATGATCGTGGTGTCAGTGCGCTCGTTCAGGTCGCAGGAACAATGTGCATGATGAGGTGGGATTGGTAGGCGAAACATACAAGCATGAGCGAAAGCGTGATACATGTCTCCTCCCCCAGGTCCTGCCTCACTCCAAGCGCGTGCGGCACGCTGATGCATAATATATCCCACATTTCATCGATGCATTTTGACACGGGATGCTGCTAAAGATACCATGCAGTTGTAAATCGATTCAGTATAATTCAGTGATGATGCAACTGGATCAATGTCCACCTCTTATGTCTCATGCCAGGGGTCACATGCATTATGTAAACTACATAAAATAAATAAATAAATAAATAAATAAATACAAACAACACTGGACTTCAGATATATATATATATATATATATATATATATATATATATATATATATATATATATATATATATATATATATACAGTATATAAAATCAGAAAAGTTCAAAATGATGAAATGCACTCAACTTAAAAACCAAGTTTCAGTTGAATTCATTTATGCTACTTCTGTACTTAGTGGACACACATATTTGAGAATATTATTTTTCATGAGCCACCAGCACAGACTGGTTGTTTTATATATATATATATATGTGTGTGTGTGTGTGTGTGTGTGTGTGTGTGTGTGTGTTACCTGTGAGTGAAGGATGTTAATGAGAAGAGCTGTGGTGAACTGCTGCAAGCTATGGGAGAAAGAAAATGTTTATTATTAAGAAAATGAATGCTCTGCATTTGGAAAGAAACAAATCATGTTAATGCTATAAACTTAAATTGTTTTAATAGACTGACATCCCTATAAGGTATAAATATCTGCCTTCCTGTGAATAACTCTTGGTCATACCACTGTATTTATGGTACTACTCCAAGCTACTTCATAGAATACCATGGTACACTTCCGTGGATTTTGGATTAAGCAGGTTTGTTGGGTAAAAAGGCTAGTTTAATTTAATAATCCTGACCCAATATCTCACATGTTGTCTAGATTGAACACACGGCTACGTGACATTTTTACAATGTAATGTTTAACAGGATGAACCTTAACAGCTAACAAGGCACATTACTAGCTATAACAACATACAGAAGTTTAACATTTAGGAAGAATTTTAATACATATACAGTATATTTAGACAATATATATATATATTCATGCTCAGTATAATTTGACACAACTGGATGGACATGCAATGTTTTATGCTATTAAAGTTTATTATTAAATAAAAGTATTAAAGTTTATGACTATTACTTCCTACATTCCCACCAAGGAAATTCTGTCACTTTTAGGGCATATGTTTAAAGGAATAGTTTTCCCTAAAATGAAACTTTGCTGAAAATTCACCCTCTGGCCATCCAAGATGTAGATAAGTTTGTTTCCTCATCAAAACAGATTTTAAATCTTGGATTTGTTTCACTGGAGAAAACATTATTATGGATTATGTACTCTGTTTTGAGCAGAAGTGATGGATTAAGTTGCTTTTCACTAAATAACTGGGGTTGTGTGGATTGCTTGTGGATTATTGTGATGTTTTTATCAGCTGTTTGGACTCTCATTCTGACGGCACCCATTCACTGCGGAGGATCCACTGGGGAACAAGCAATGTAATGATACATTTTTCCAAATCTCATCTGATGAAGAAACAAACTCATTAACATCTTGGATGCCCTATGGGTGAGAATTTTTCTGCAAATTTAAATTTTTGGGTGAACTATTCTTTTCAAGGTTCAAAGAGCACCAATGTAACAGGGTGGAATGGAGTTTGAGACACAAACTAATTTAATGGTTTTACACATGTGTATCACAATGAACTATATTTTATGTCAAAAAGAATAAGTACATGTATATACTAATACTTAAAATTATAAATATATATGTAACCTTTATTTCAAAGTGAAGTTGAGAAAACAAAGTTGAGATCGGGGACAAGAAAATGTGTCGGTCAATTGCTTCAATTTAAAAAAAAAATTTTTTTAGCTACTATCATTATGAATTTGTGTTGATGGGTTTACATCTATGCATGGAAAACCATGTGACATTAAAACTGATTAACATTTTATGTAAAATATGCAGTATTGTTTAATGAGGACGTAAAATCAACCAAACCGAATGACCCAAATGCATCAACAAAAGTAACTACACTTTTCAGTCAAAGATATTCCATCAGCAACCGCTGACATTAGCACTGGCACTAAAAAGCTTTCTTGCTCCATGTTGCACATGCTAAAGTTATAAGAGCAAAGAGAGGAGACACCACAATTGGACACCATGGGGCCAAACTCTGCAGGGACCCAGATAGGGCTGCACTTTGATGAGGTGGGAATGATCAGAGAGGGATGTTTACATGATGCTCTATAGCACCAAGAGGTCACTGAAGCACAAAGCTATAATGATCTATGATTACCTGTGTCAGTTTTTGATATGGATTTTTCTGCCGTATTAGCCACCTCTGCAGGGATGGCAGAACATATGGTTTGTGGAAATAGCTTCTTTTGTTAACTCAACCCTCATTACCCAAGAGACTGGGGAGGATAGTTGTGAAGAAAAAAAGAAAAAAAAAAACTGCCACCTTCATTGTAAATAAACTGTCAAGTTATCAGTTCTCCTTTATCATGTTCTTTTTTACTTGTTGACCTTTAGCTATTGTGTATGCAGCTTCAATCTGAAACAAACCATCTTAAAGGGTCAAAAGCATCCAGGGACATTAACTGTGATGTATGCTACACTATTGTGTTCAGCTCAGGGTTTTATGTGGTGTATTTCACTTTTCCATTACAGCTCAAGGGAAAGGTAATTCCTCCTGTATCTGACATCACAGGCCCGTTTTATTATGTATACTGCAAGTGTGAAATATGAGGACAATGTCTGAAGTACTATTATGTGAACTATATAATGACCTGTATGGGTTTTAGAAAGCTTGTGTTTTATGTTCACACATAATTTATACTTTAAATAGCATCACAAGTCATTAATTATCTGACAAAGGTAGAGTGCTTGAGTCTTCCTGCAGTGTTTTTTTATGAGGGCAAGTGTGTTCTTTACAGCACACTTAAAAACTTGCTTTTAAGGCATCAGTAGAAATAATAAGAAGTTAATATATGTTTAGCTTGTAAAAATTTAAGCAAATAATGACAACTTTTATTTTTTGCTGCGCTCAAAGCTTTTATATGGCTTTGAAAATGTCTTAGAACTTGGTCAGAATAAAACTGAATATTAGAATTATTTATGAAGGATCATGACACTGAAGAAAATTAAGCTTTGCCATTACAGGAATAAATTACATTTGAAAATATATTAAAATAGAAAACAGTTTTAAATAACACTGCACAATATTATTGTTTCTAATATACTGTTTTGATCAAATAAATCCAGTCTTGGTAAGCATTAGATATCTCTTTTAAAACATTAAAAAGAAAACTGTTCCCTAAATGTTTGAATTGTGCATATTACATATATAATTTACACAGTAATTATATTTTCCCCCCATACCTTAAAAATATTTCTTCAAATATTTAGAGATCAGGATCTTAGATGAACGTTAGTTAAAGGGATAGTTTGGCCAAAAATGAAAATTCTGTCATCATTTACTCACCCTCATGTCGTTCCAAACCTGAATGAGTTGCTTTCTTATGTTGAACATAGAAGATATTTTGAAGATTGCTGGTAATCAAACAATTGGTGGTTGCCATTGACTTCCATAGTATTTTTTTTTTCTTACTATGGAGGTCAATGGCTACCACCAACTGTTTGATTACCAGCAATCTTCAAAATATCTTCATGTTCAACATAAGAAAGCAACTCATTATGACAGAATTTTCATTTTTGGGTGAACTATCCCTTTAAGATGAAATTACTGAGGATGAATGGAAACAAAAAACAGGCTGAAAACTCAAACAGAAACAATTAATACACATTTAGACAAATTTAATATAAATGGAAAATGAGGTTGTACATCACAGCTTCTATATTAGACAGATTCAGATTAAATATGGGATACATAAAGTCACTCTGTTTCACAGTCTTCACAGAAAACTGTAGCCTCAATAATAAATAAAAATGACTACTTTTTCTATATTGCAAGCCCAATCAACAATAACCTAGTTTTTCAGCCTGATGGTTTACTACATGCTCTGGCTATAGAAAAACTTATAAAGGGGAAATATAAAGATATAAGGGTCATTTATTGAATATGTTGAGAGTAATAATTTTGCTTGGCGTGTCCTATATTTCTTACATGAAACAGACAGTTATGTAAGTAGCTATCAGTGTCTTTGCCTCAATGTACCACTGAGCTTTTGTGTGAGACAGAAATGAGAGAATTTATCATTTTTGAGTGAAATGTCCCTTTAAGTTCCTCTAGTAAGAAATATCTGAATATACTGAAGACAGTGCAATAGTGCATTTACAAAATAAAAAAATAAAAATAAAAAAAAAAGATATCTAGGTACAAAAGGAATTTGGTTTGAAATAAAAAAGTATTTGATAGAAACACAATGACCTGAACTGGGGAAACAAATCCTGCCTCACAGGAAGTGGGTCTAACCCTGCAATTACTGTGCCTTTTAAAATTCAGAGAGACACAATGTTCATTCAACAACACAGCAAGACACACAGGCTCTCCAAATCTCTTCATTACAGTGAAATGTGGCCCCCACTGTGGCTTCATCACTCCTAAATAGCCCATCACAATGACTGTACATGCCTAAATGCTGGAAATGAGTCTATTATAGTCTCTGCCTTCAAGGGTTCCTTTGAATGATGCATAACCGCTCCTTCCTTCTGTGGCCTAAGATGTATTAGGAATGAATAAGCAAGAGGGAGTTTGAAAGAGAGAGAGGGTTGAGACAAGGGGCAGATAGCTATCAGAACCAGAAGTAAACAATGATTTGTATGTTGACGAGCCGCTACCATTCCCATAATTACATGGATGAACTGGTGGACACTTCAGTGGCTTAATTCCACTGCAAAATTACACATTACAGGGATTTATTCTGAGATAAGTGACACAAAGAGACATGCTCCACGTACTGTACAAGCGCAGATGTGACTGTTTTATAGGCATTTCATCTGATTAGTGTACCTCAAGATTGCACTGTGCCACATGCATTGATGGGTGTTAATAGCTACTGACCACATTAAAGCAACAAATTAAAATCTGCTTGGAAGGACGAGGCTTATTAAGGTAATTTTCTAGAATGTTTTAGAAATGTAACCATCATTCTCTCTCCAGAGACTCCAAGGCCATTTTAATAACCCCGAAAACATACTTTACATTTAAAGGAACAGTTCACTTCAAATTGAAAATTTGTTGAAAGTTTACTCCAAGGATCCAAGGATGTAGAGGAGTTTGTTTCTTTATCACAACAAATTTGGAGCAATGTAGCTTTAGATCACTTGCTCACCAATGGATCTTCTGCAGTGAATGGGTGCCGTCAGAATGAGAGTCCAAACAGCTGATAAAAACATCACAGTAATCCACAAGTAATTGACACGACTGCAATCCACAAATGAACATCTTGTGAAGTGAAAAGCTGTGTGTTTGCAACAAAACTAAACCACTATTTAAGATGTTTTAACTTTAAACCCTCACTTCTGGCCAAAATATGAGTCAACATGCCATAATAATGTTTCCTCCAGTGAAAAAAGTCCATCCGCTTATAAATTGAGCTTGATCTGTGCATATTTTTCTCTTGGTTTAGACTTTTTCTACTAAATCAATATTGTGGATAGAGGACTCTCCATTTTTAGCCAGAAGCAAGGATTTCAAGTTAAAACACCTTAATGTTGTATTTGTTTCTTACAGACATGGAGCTTTTGTCTTCACAAGACATTAATTGATTGGTTTGATAATTCATGACTTTTTCCGACACGAAATAGACAGCAATCTGATTACCTCAAGAGGTGGTTTGGGATACATAAATGTAAATGTAAAGTTGTTGCAGCCACATATACAAACTTTACACCTCCCAAATGGAACAGAAAATTTCTACATAATGCACAAATAGGAGATTGATATTTGTTTTTCAGGATTTTTTGCCATTTATCTAGACTAATGTATAGGACAGCAATCTGATCAATCAAAAGCGTGAAGTAAAATGTACACTAACTCCAAACAGAATCCTTTTTACTCTTTCAGATCACTAAAACCTCAATGCAAACTTTATGAAATAAGGTTAAAGCATTAATAACTTATGACTATAATATTCAGATTACCAAGGAGAAATTAAATGATAATTGAATTTACTATTATTATTTTTACACTCGCAACGTTACAATCTTTGGGACCCTAAACATAATAAAAGTGAAGAAAATCTCAAAAGAACATGAAGGTTAAAATGATAGTTCACCCAAAAATGAACATTTTGTCATCCTTTACTTACCATCATGTCATTTCAAACCTGTCCTGTCTGAATTTTCTTCCTAAGCTGAATAAAACCGATTACATATTTTGAAGAACAGGTTTGGAACAACATGACATTTTTGGCTGAACAATCACCTTAAATGTTCATCTTTCATAATGTTCAATATGCTTTTTAGAATTACTAAACGTGATTGAATATGTGGAATGCAGTCGCCATGCAATGCAAAATTTGATTGGTATCAATTTGTCACTACTTAATAAAACCTTGACTTGAACAGTGATTTTGTTCGGTCTCTGACCCCTCTTTACACTTCACATTTAGTTTGACGTTCTAATTCTAATGCTAAAAGAAAGGCTGCTTTCTTGTCAAAATACCTCATGCATTAGTGATTCAAGTTCTTTTGCAAATGGAACACACTTTAGGCAGTGAAAGTTAATGAAAGAGAACAAATCTTGTCAGTGCCATTGCTTCAGTATGTGTGTGTGTGTGTCTGTGCGCTTTCAAAAAAGCTCTGGTGAAAAGGGCAGGCAGAGAAAAAGAGAGATACAAAGCAAGATCTGAAGGCCAAACATAAATCTGTTTAAACTAAACTTTCTGATTAGCTTCAGTGATGAGAATACATACAATATTCAATAAGAATGTCACATCATCACAGCCCCTCACTGAACTCAGGTTCCTGCACTACATTAATTGAGCACCAAATGACAATATAATAATCACTATATTATTGCAAAGCAACTTCAACCCCCGTATAGATCAAACAGGAAGAATGAAATTATTGTTTGACTATATTACATTAGCCTCTCGCTCACTGGATCTCCACGATCTCTCTTCTTAATCATCCACCTCCATCTGACTCATGTTGACCTCTCTTTGCCTGACATATTTTTCTCAAGAATCTCTTTAATATATGCGCGCAAATACCCTTAAAGAGACAGGTCACCCAAAAATTAACACGGATGTATGGTGTTACTTCTGTAGAAAACAAAAAGGAGCTAAATCTAGACATATTGTCTCTAACCATCAAAATGCTGCAGCACAACCAATCCTGCCCTCAAACTTGAGCATGCAAAATATGTGGCAGGCAGAGAGTGATTCTGATTGGTTAAAAGAGTTGTGACACTCCCCTGATCTTAAGACGACTATTTCAGTGATATCTGTCAAGTTTTTGTGTGTATATATTTCAGACATGCATTATTATGTCAGTCAATCAAGCAAGCATTTAATTTATGCACTAGACAGATATGCTTTTATTCAAAGCAATAACTTACATTGCATTTGATCAGTTTAAGCATTCTATGGAAATAGAAGTGACCATCTTGTTTGAGCTACAGGAAACCTGATGAAAGTCATGCACATCTGCACTACACAGATGCAATGTGACATCCAGCGCAATTGCTTCAAAATTTCGCTTTTCAAGCGACTATGCTCAAAGTCTCATACTGTTCTGAAAATGACCCGAAGGCTGTGACTAGTCTCATTTAGTCATTCGAGGACACACACACATACAGAAAACACTGACATTCTGCTGTAGTCTGAATCTGTTCCGCTAAATGACTCACTTCAATGGTTCAGCCTCAGAATATCAACACGCTGATAGACTTCTCTCATTCTCATTCTCTCGCCTCTCACTTTCTAAACACAAAGCCACTAAATGTTATCCTTTCAAAATCATGCCAACCCTGTTGAGTCTAATGAGAACATCGGTGCAAAATTGGCATTCCATTTTAATTAAAATTGCTGACGAACAAGGGACATAAAGGCTATAACAAGAGACTACTGCCAACCTGTGCAAATCAAGAGCTCGTTTCAAAGTCTAGCATTTGCTCTGTTGGAGTCACTGACAATGACACAGATCTGTCATTGTGCGGCATGAAAATATCAAATGAAATCTTGGCAGCCACTTTGACGGACAACCACAGAGCATCTGAAAACCTGATGCTGCCGAGATCACCACCTTAGAGAATTCAGCGGATGTCTTTCAGGTATTTTAAGCAGGAGCAACTATAGCCACAGTATCCTAAAACATAAGAAACCTTCATCCATACACACTATCTCTGTAAAAGTTCTTCCTTTCATATCACTGTATATCTGTCAATACAGATAAAATATAATTTTCCATAAAAATATAAACAGCAAAAACTTTTTTTTAACATTGATAATAATAAGAACTGTTTCTTGAGCAGCAAATCAGCATATTAGAAATAGGATCGTGTGACACTGAAGACTGGAGTTATGATGCTGAAAATTCAGCTTTGACATTACAGGAATAAATTCAATTTTAAAGTATATTAAAATAGAAAACAGTTATTTGAAATTGTAATAATATTTCTAAATATTAGTGTTTTTACTGTATTTTTGACCAAATAAATACAGCCTTGCTGAGAATAAAATACTTCTTTCAAAAACATTACAAATCTTATTGACCTCATACATTTTCACCCAATATTTCAATATTTTTGATGTTCACTTCAATTACTGAATGAGTTTCAAAATGATTCTCGATGTTTAATAATGTTAAACACACACACTTTACATATCATATTTTAATTTTTTTTTGCTAGAACTTGAGTGATAAGGGAAATCTCTAAAATCACGGCTTGTGTGTGACAGAAAAATCAAAAAAGCCATTTGTGTTGTAATTTATATTGTGCTGTATTTACTGTTGTGCAAGAAAATCCTTGTAAATGTAAGTGTGCACTTCACATACTGAGCTCATTTGAAGATTAATATGTATGTTCTTTCAGCCTCATAAGTCACATCCATTTAATTTAACCAATTCCGTCTGCCCTCAAGGGCATTAGCGCCCCTCCGTTCGAACAATTTTCATTTGGGTCAATCAATGTTCAAAGAGGCAATTAAAGGGACGACAAGCCAGACTGAAACTGATAAAGACAGGAAACAACACAGCAGGAAGATACGACTGATGCTGATTTAGCATTTATTGCTAAGATAACAGAAAGTTGCAGGCCTGTTTAACGAATGCAGTGGAAATTGAAAGCATTCGGCCCCTGCAGATGTTCAGTGACAGAATGTGCTTGGAATGTAACCGGTGCCAGATTGATTCAGTGTAGCGGAAGAAAAGATGACATCTGTCTGCTCATATAAGTTTCCATGTTTTATAGCGCTATATAAGGAAATATAAAAAGATTTTATAGGTACTAAATATAAGATGGTCAAGGGGGTTGTGCAGGGTTAAGTTCCTTAATTTGAGTTGAGACAGAAGACATGATACACAGTACTGAATCAAAGTCAAATAAATTCACATTACTTTTCCAAGAGTACTAATAATACTAATAAAATCTTCTTATAAAATATTATAATAATTATAATTTTTTATTTATTTATTTATGCATGTATTTATTTATTTACGTATACTATGCATTACCCATAAATATGCTAGATACACCAAATACGGGGCATTTAGACAAAAAATAGATAATTGTGTGCAAATTTATTTTTATGAAATTCAGGAAACAATATGGAATTTTATGCTGTTCCAAATACAAATATTTTGTAATGTATTTTGATGTAAATTCATATATATGAATCAGTCTAATCAGCTGAGTAAAAAATACATATTCATAAGCTTAATTAGTCAAAATTAATGTGACACAAAACCTGACTGTTTTGAATATATTTAAATCATAATTTAGTAAATCCCTCTTACTGCCATTCAAATTCAACAAATTCCTATGTCATGGACAATTCAATACATAATCATTCTAAAGAACTGAAAGAGAGCAAGTTTTCAAATGCTAAATGTTTGAACCAAAATTAACTAGAATACTAGGCGTACTGTATCAAGTCAAAAACACCATTTGCATGAATGATTTTTTTTTTTAAGTAGAAATGTCAAGCCCAACAGACTCTCCAGGACACACTTATGAACCTCTACTGGTGTAACAGCCTTAGGGACAGAAAGAGAGAAGCGTCCATCCAGACAAAAATGTTACTTAAATATAAATATGCAATGCAAGCCAAATTAATCCAAGCTAAGGAAGTGGACAATCCATTATTTTGCTGAAAGCTGAAACAAAAAGTGAGTGTATGTGTGTAAAAGTCAATTGGAAGAAATTTCCATTTTCCTCACATCCCGTCTCCCCCCTCCTGACCTCCTCGATGGTCTTGCAACGTGACCAGTGAGCTGCAAGCATATCAGGCTTTGGTGGTTAATGCCAGACACATCTCAGTAACAAGAGGGAGCATCGGTTAAGTGCAAATGCCAGTGCCCAGTGACTGTGGCCGCAATTACAGGGTGGAGAGATCTGCTATTTATTCCTGTCATCTCTAAATGTTAAATCATGCAAATGCTGGAGACAGACCTACAGAGGAATAAGAAGAGATGTGTCCTTCATACTGTATGTTTGGAGCTTAAGTCTAATTGCAGCATCTCTGATTCTCATTCTGTTTGCTTGACCCAGGGCTGGCACTACCTAGGCAGAGCAGGAGATTGCCTAGGCCAGGGGTCTTACTAGGTCTACTTAAAACTTCCAGGCAGGTGTGTTGAGGAAAGTTGGAGCTAAACTCTGCAGAACACCGGCCCTCCAGGACCAAGTTTGCTGACCCCTGGCCTAGGGCCTTGGGCTTTATAACTGTAACATCCCCAATATGCTATTCCACCATGTAAAAAAAAAAATAAAAATAAAAAAGTAGAGATTTTTAAGACTCTACCTTTAAGACGATATCTAGTTGTGTAAGACACATTTGAGCTTATTCTTCCACAGCTGTGTGGAGACTCACACACACTGAGTTGGAAGCTCAGAGCTTTCGGCGTGGAAATGCTGAATCAGGTAGTTACACAACTCTATATCTCAAAGGACGCTGAGTCTGTTTTATTGCAGAGAACACATTTCTAGCATTAAGAGTTCTGCAAGTTGGCTTAAAACCTTTCTGGCTCACAGGGAGGAATTCTCTCCCTCTGGATTTGTTTTAATTTTGTATTTGAGATTGAGATTTAATTCAAAGGCCTGCAAGGTTGACTGACCCACTAACTTTGAAGCTCCCTCACTAAAGACGTTCTTAGATAAAAGTGTGAGCTCAGGAAAGCCCATAATACAAGCTAGACACAGTTCATTCTACACATGAATGCAGGGCTTGAGAATAAACAAATATGTATTGTAGCCAATGTTGTTAATGTATTAAAAGTATTAAAAATGGGTTTCATTAAAACTATAACTGAAAAAAAGATACGTGAAAATAAAAATATTAAAAATGACAAAAGCACATTACACTATCATTAAAAAGTAAGCTAAAATTAAAATAAAAACTGAAAATTTAAAACTAAAAGCAGAATAATAATATTAGTATATACTATAAAATAATATAAATATACTAAAATAACACTGCAGCAGTGTAATGTGCTGTAGTGACTGATTGAACGCATGAATGAATAATAAAATAATATATAATAATGAAATAAAATAAAATAAATTTATTTTGTGATGCATTCATTTTGTGATCTGGTATACATACGGTGTTCATAAAGCATTCCTTCCCAGCACAAACAAACCAGATGAAACATTCCCAGATACAGATCACAGACAGAGACAGACAGACAGACAGACAGACAGACAGACAGACAGACAGACAGACAGAGATAGATAGATAGATAGATAGATAGATAGATAGATAGACAGACAGACACACAGACAGAGATGGGCGGGGGGAGGCAGGCAGGCAGGCAGGCAGGCAGGCAGATAGATAGATAGATAGATAGATAGATAGATAGATAGATAGATAGATAGATAGATAGATAGATAGATAGATAGATAGATAGATAGACATAGACAGACAAACAGACAGACAGACAGACAGACAGATAGATAGATAGATAGCCAGACAGAGATAGACAGACACACAGACAGATATAGACATATAGACACAGACAGACAGACAGACAGACAGACAGACAGACAGATAGCCAGACAGAGATAGACAGACACACAGACAGAGATAGACAGACAGACAGACAGACAGACAGACAGACAAATAGCCAGACAGGGATAGACAGACAGACAGACAGATAGACAGACAGACAGACAGACAGATAGCCAGACAGAGATAGACAGACACACAGACAGATATAGACAGACAGACAGACAGACAGACAGACAGACAGAGAGAGAGACAAATAGCCAGACAGGGATAGACAGACAGACAGACAGACAGACAGATATAGACAGACAGGACAGACAGACAGATAAGCCAGACAGAGATAGACAGACACACAGACAGATATAGACAGACAGACAGACAGGCAGACAGACAGACAGACAAATAGCCAGACAGGGATAGACAGACACACAGACAGATATAGACAGACAGACACACAGACAGACAGACACACAGACAGATAGACAGACAGATATAGACAGACACACAGACAGATATAGACAGACAGACAGACAGACAAATAGCCAGACAGAGATAGAAAGACAGACAGACAGAGATAGACAGACAGACAGACAGACAGGACAGACAGACAGACAGACAGACAAATAGCCAGACAGAGATAGACAGACACACAGACAGATATAGACAGACAGACAGACAGACAGACAGACAGACAGACAGAGAGACAAATAGCCAGACAGACAGACAGACAGACAGACAGACAGACAGACAGGCAAGACAGAAAGACAGACAGACAGAGAGACAAAGACAGACAGACAGACAGACAGACAGACAGACAGAGAGACATAAAGACAGACAGGGATAGACAGACACACAGACAGATATAGACAGACAGACAGACAGACAGACAGACAGATAGCCAGACAGAGATAGACAGACACACAGACAGATATAGACAGACAGACAGACAGACAGACAGACAGACAGACAAACAAATAGCCAGACAGAGATAGACAGACACACAGACAGAGACAGACAGACAGACACAGACAGACACAGACAGACAGACAGACAGACAGACAGACAGACAAATAGCCAGACAGAGATAGACAGACACACAGACAGACAGACAGATAGATAGACAGACAGATAGATTGTTAGATAGATTGTTAGATAGACAGACAGACAGACACAGACACAGACAGAGAAAGATAGATAGACAGATAGATAGATAGATAGATAGATAGATAGATAGATAAATAGATAGATAGATTTTGTTCAATACAATTATACGTTTATGGTTCTCTAATTAGAGAATATTTTTGGGATAGTTTACCATCATTTCTGTGGTTTTCTCAGCGATCAATCCAACTTGCTGGCTCCTTCAATGTTGAAAGGTCACTCAAAATCGCTTTCCAATACACACATTATTTGGCTGAATGTGTACAGAATGTGCCAGTCCTCCCTTCTGTCCGCCAGAGACATGACAGTGATGAGAAACCTTTAATAGTGAAGAACTGAATGGTCTATATTAGATTTCATTACTTTTCATCACTTGACTAGGCTAAACAAACAAACAAATATATATCTGTAATATATCTTTTAAATATATCTGTTAAAGTTTTTTAAGATATATAATTTATTATATAAAATCAGATAATTAACAAAAATAAGTATATTATAAAGCACATATAACAATATTAAATTAAATGAACATCTTACACATTAAAGATTAAAAATATAGATTAAAGATATTCAAAAATAACAACAACAATACTAATATATGAGTTTGTGTGTGCACGCATATATACAGTATAATGTATAAAAATAATACTTTCATGTTTTATATTACAAAAATACATTTTTAATACTCTTTAAATAAACAAATAAATATTATATATACAGTATACATTCAGATATTTTATATCAAATATTAAATATTTAAAAATGATATAAAATATGAAAGATTAAAAAAATTATATGCAAAGGCTTTATATACCTAAATGAAAAAATATATAAAAAAATACAATGTACAAAAATAATATATTTTTTATATGACAAAAATATCCTTTTAAAAAATATTTTTTATATACTAAAGATCAAAGATGTTTACAAATATTACATACAAAGACATCTCTACCAAAAGCTTCTTAAACAGTTTTGACTTCCTCTTGAGATAAAGCAGAATTTGTATCCAGCCTCAGCTGGAAAAGACCACCTACCATCTCCAGGAATGAATCTACCTTGAGTTTGCAGGACAGGTGTAGGACATGTGATGAGTGACAGGACTTCTAATGGGCCAAGCTCTGCTTCTTCCTCACCTATCCACACAACTCCGCTCCACTATTCCAATTAATATCCACCTCTATCAGTCACAGCTCAGACAGGAGATGAGAACGGAAGGGGAAAATATAGCAATTATTACACACCAATCAGTTTCAGGGATTGAAAAATTCAGTCCCTGTCGGGAGAAATAGGGTGAGGGGCCGGGGACCGTCACCAACGATCATGTATTCATTATGGGAGATGTTCCAGCGCCTATGAGCTCTATTAATATTTTAGCTAGTCCACCGCAAAAAAGCGTAGGCAAGAGAGAAAGAGATTTTTCCGCTGTCATAAACTGATCTGAAGCGCACCCCCCCATTCTGCAAAACACTATAACTTTCTGATTAATTAAACTCCTGTGGATTATGAGCATGGCGAGACTGACTATGCTGCCTACCGAAGAGTGGGGTTTAATGTCCTCAGCAGCTTTGCAGATAATTGCATTCGCAGGCAATAATTCTTTGTTAATATGACTTGGAACATGGAACAAAACACTGGGAGAATAAGATACAGGACCATTATTCCACCAAGCCAAGGTTTGGAGAGTTGTGGGAGGTGGGCAGCAGTTCATGAACGACGGCAGCCCCGAAGGCTTTCCTTCCTCAATTCACTGCGCTGATTGAACATTTAAAACCAGCACCTCAATACTGTACGAACACTAAAGCTCCTTCTGAGACCCCATTGCACCATATGAATTTCAAACAGGCATAACTATGCCTTCTCCTTTAATTACGGAACAATTTGCAGGCCTTTTAGCATTCGACAACAGTAAATTAAGCGTTTTTATGCTCTGAGCAATCAAGCCTTGTCATTTTTCTCCTAGATTTTTCATCATCTTCTTCTAATGAGGCATCGGGGGAGGATTATCTCTTGTTTCTTTCTATTCGCCTCACTGGTTGTCCACACTTCAGCTGACCAGAGGTCACACTCAGATGCTCCGTTCTGGTGTTAGGAAATCTGCATTGTGACAAACAATAGGGGCAACAGGAGACCGCTGATGGACAGTTCGGCCTCCAGAGGAACTCCCTCATGTGTGATGAACCTGCAATGGCACAATGACAGTTGCCAGATTAAATCACTGCTTTTTTATTTGCATTTATTTGATCAAAAATCTAGTAAATACAGTAATCGTGTGAGATCCGATTACAATTTTAAGCAACTGTTTTCTATTTTAAAATAGCCAACTTTAAAATGTAATTTATTGGTGAGTTGGCAAAGCACATTTTTCAGCAGCCATTACTCCAGTCTTCAGTGTCACATGATTTTAATACGATGATTTGGAGCATGTTTATATATATATATATATATATATATATATATATATATATAATATATATATATATATATATATTATCAATATTGAACATTATGAATTGGACAACAGTTGTAGTCCTTACATAGGAAGATGCTGAAGTACACAGCTATTTACCAAATAAACAAAGAGGCTCAAAATAGATTTGAGTTGAAATAATAAATAAATAAATAAAGTTTACGTTAGGAAATAAACTCATTTTGAAATATAACAAAAAATAAACTATTATGACCAATAAAGTCAAAATTGTTGAAGTCACATAGAGATATAAGAATCACAATTATGAGTAATAAAGGAGCTATAATAATATTTAAAGTCACATTGGGAGATATAAAGTCACAATTATGAGTAATAAAGTCCCACTGGAGGATGTTATTATCATATAAATCAGAATTATGAGAAACAAGTTACAACTGTGAGATACAGGAAAAACGTGTTTACACTGATTGATACAAAAGTCATTACATTGGCACAGCTATCTATGAAATTAACAGCTGCCTGAGACGCCAATCAATTACACACTTTAGCGGTCATCATTACAATATAAACAATTTGGTACAAAAATATACTGCAATTGGCCCTGAGAATATTTTAGACAGCCACTGTAAATATCGGTAGACTCTGCATCTGTTTTGTATGCTTCAAGCTGAATAACCAAACAAGGATAAATTGTCTTAAGTAGCCCAGAAATAAAACAGAGGGACATAACATCTCACAGCAAAACTGCTGCCAGGCCTCTTAACAATGCTCATTCTGTCAGGAGTTCAGCAGAGGAAGACTGCCAACCGCTCCCCGAGGAATTTTACAAGAGTTTCCTTCACACATCAAATGACTGTCCTGCAATGCCAACGTACTTCTTTTGTGCGGTTCCATTTTCCCTTTTACAGCCATATGTTTCATTTTCCCCACTGGTTAGACATAACCATATGCTGTCCTTTTTTATTATTTAGATTGAGGCACTGAAGTGAGTGAATGTGATCATTGATTCCTCTCAAATACTAGTTATAAGACAAAATAAACATGAACATCTCATGTCTCATGTAATCGCTCATTTAGTGTTTCAACCGTGGAAAGACGTCAATAAAACAGCTTGTAAACTAAATGTCATGTAGCACTACTTAAATATACAACAGGCAAGTCATCAGTGTCCACCGCTCCTTAGTTCGCTAGACAAATGAGAGAAGAGTATTTCACTAAATAGTAGCCTATATATTCATCCACTGACGTTCAAAATTGTGGTGGTGTGAGTCGACAGGACAGGAAATCACTTAAAATGTGCAAATTACAAAACCAACGAGGAACAATACATTTCAAGGTTGCTGGCAGGCACAGCTTTCTTTGTCTGTGTTTTTAACTGAACTGTCAACAGACCCAGAGGTGGAAACAACAGAAGCATGTCATTGTAAACAATAGGTAAACTTGCCATTTGTCAGATAATGGTTTCAGGGGGGGCTGTGTAATTTGCACATTAAATATTTCATATTCGTCCTGTTTTATTAATGTAAACTCCTCTTTAGCTGCAGGCTTATTTGCTTTAAACTGTACTGGCACTCTTAGTTGAATCTACTGTCTGTTCATTAATGGATAGATGTTATTAAATAATTTTTACACTCAACAAACCATACACATATCATTTATTCATCATATTCAAAGAGCCATTGCTCTGAGATAATCACATAAAAACACATGATCATTTACTAAGTCAGAAAAAAATTAGAGTTTTTTTCATGAAATTATTGTTACATACTACAAAAAAAGTCACATTCACTATAAGCACCTAAGGCTGAAAGCAGTACAATCAGTCTTCATTGCATATGGATCCATAATGATGTCTCACAAGTACTGCATGTAAAAGGCAAATTGGCACACCTGTGCATTTCTATGATAAAACATTATTGCAAATTGAAGCTGTGTGACACATTAAGAGAAATGCTTTGCAAAGCATCTGTGTGTGAAAAAAATGGCTCTCAAGCATCCATTAAAGGTCTGGTTCTTGTATACTTTGAATTTTTTGCCTTTTGAAAGTCAATGATAATGTACATGGTCATAGCCATTTCCAATCTACTGCTTGGCTCAAATGCAAAATATAAATTGTAAATTTGCCATTGAAGCCACTTCAGTGTAATGGTGTAAAATTTTCAGTGCAAAATGTTTTTTAGTGTAGCCTGATGTAATGGCACTTCATCTCAGCCTTGTCAAAATACCTGAAAACTACCATCTTCTTTCAGACAAATGGAAGAGATGAGTGAAAATATACTACATTTTGAAAATCTTAGTCTACCCCTGGCCATTATTTGATAGATGCTGAGGTGACATGAATGCAGGTCAGAATAACCTTTCCTAATGGCAAAAGTGATTCAGACAGAACTTTTGGGTGAGATACTAGTAGCAATTGACAATTTTCCAGCCCAAGATGTCAAACTTTAATGAAACTGACTGATGAAAATATATTATATTCCTCATTCAAGTGCCCCCCCCATTGTTAAACATAAATGAGAATTTAGGGATAAAAAAAAAAAGTCAAGCCAATGGAGCACCAAAAGAAAGATATTTTCTTTGAAAACAGTCTTACTTACTTTCTCAGTTTTGCTTCTTGAGTTAATGTTCTCGAGACATTTAGATTTTATTGGAAAACAAAACATATAATCTATCAAATTATATTGAAATATATTGAATTACCAAACAATTGGATGCTCTCTTGATTTCCATTTTGGGTTCAAGTAAAACATGTTGTTCATATGGTAGTGTGCATTTTTTTCAGATGCTTCTCAGCAATCACAGAATGGATATCACAAAACCTAAAATATTCAATAAAAGCAGACAAAATTAAAAGTTAGTTTAAGTCATGTTTTCCCAATGAGACCCTCAGCTGCAGTCCGTCCACTAAATATAACATCATTGACAGAGACACCATCGTAGGAAGCTCCCGCCAGTGTAAGGGGCAGATTGTGGTTGCTGATGTATTGCCTCATCTTTTCTGAAAATAAGAAACGGAACACACAACTGTCCCTCATTTACATGACTCAAGGAAAGGATAGTGGAATGAGTTTGGGTGATTAATAAACTCACCGAGTCGTTTCCAGTGTCCTAAATGATACTGCGGAATGCAGTTCTGAAAAAATAATCACATAGATAAAATGATTTAATAACAGGAATGCCAGAGCAGAGAAAAACACAAAAGAAATGACATTCATTATTCAAAAAAAAAAAAAAAAAAAAAAAATAAAAAAAAAACCTTTCAGATATGATATTCCAGATTAAGTAGCTGCCTGAATCTTTTCTCTTTGTGGGAGTGTATAAGGGTAATTAAACTGTTCAAAAGACAATGAGACAATGTAGCATGAAAAAATGCATGAGTATGTGTGTGTGAGAAATTTTCTTCTTGCTCTATGACCATATAATTAAGAATAAGTCAGTCAGAAATGAAGTAGAGCAGCTAGTTGCTCCTCTTGCCCCCACACCGCCACTCTGTCCTGAAAACGAGTGACCCTCCCAGAGCCCTCCTGTTCTGCTCACTGAATTCCCAGAACCACAGAGATGGAGAGCAGGGGCAACGTTTAAAGAAATGGACCATCTGCACTGATTTATGGCAGAGCAGAACCCCAGAGAGAGCTGTGAGCTCCATAAAGTGGATGCTACGCATGGTTGACTCAAGCCAGAGCTTGTATAGCAAAGATTTTTTTGGCCTTTCTTCAAATGGATGTGAATTAATAAGGCCATATTTTAGACTTCTATAGCAATTAAATCTTTCTTCCCAGATCCACCAAAGTTCAACCAAAAACTGCCAAATTTAGTTTTACACAAATGTTTTACACCCTTTCTCTGACCTGAAGAATTACACTGCCTATTTTTTGCTATTTTAGTATCTTTAAGACTTACATGCATAAATGCTTTGTTATGATTGAGTCAACACCTTTATGTAACGAACAGTCTCTTACTTCAAAACAGCAAAAAAAGTATTTTTTTCCATAATATGCGCTCCTTAAACTAACCTTTTTTATATATATAAATCATACACACACACACACACATATATATATATGTATAATAATATTTTATAAAAAAAAAAAAAAAAAAAAAAAAAACATAAAATAATATAAAAAACATAAAAAACAGTTAAAAGTATAGTATTTAAAAACTATATTATTATTAATTGAACAAAGACATCTTTTTTTCATATTTGTCATTTCATAATAGCAATAACTCAAGGGTATGTTTACAGATATATTCACATATCTGGCTATATCTATAAAACAAACAAAAATATGATTATTGTTAGTATATATATATATATATATATATATATATATATATATATATATATATATATATATATATATATATTTAAATTACCTTACATATAAAATATAACAAAATTATTATTATTATTTCCTACATTAATATATAATATCACATATCTATTTTACACATAAAATGTATATAAACAAAATTTTTTATTATTATTACGATTATTTATAAAACATTGACATCTTCCAATTTCCTATCATTTCATAATGGCAATAACCAGCTTAAGGGTATATACAGATTACATACACTTTATAAAATTTGTAACATCATAAATACGTATATAACAATTTAATAACAGTGGTTGTAATTATTATTAGCAGTGGTGAGATCCATGTATATCTTTTTATTTCATATTTGCATACATTTTATAATAGCTTATTTACAGAGACTTTAGGAACTCAGTTTTGCATAAAACACTCCTCACCTGTGGTAAAATCACTGTAATGGCTTATTGCTTTATTTTAACACACAGTCTCACCTTGAGTAAACCGACGTAACTCCATACAGGTTGAGAGTTTACGCCCAGGTGAGAGGTCACAGCCTGGGTGGCTCGATCCAACAGCGTCTGCTTCGTCACTGAATCAGGATGACCAAACGTCTGCTCAAACCATGCACCCCCCATCATCACTTCAGTCAAACACACACAGCTAGAGCACTGAGCAGCAGTAATTACACTAGAAAATAACACCATTCACACAAATGGCTTCTGTGATGATAACAGCTGGAATCGTCCTCATAACATCCACTCACGGGGCTGATTCCCCAGCTGGAGGGAGTTGCATTATGTTATTCAGGTTGCTAACACTGCTCAAAGCATATTTCAGCTCCACTAATGGCACTCTGAATCTAGAAGTTTCTGGCTTCTCGACTATATAGATGTTTTCAAGCAGGGGAAAAACAACATGTTCTAAGCAAAGGACATCTAACTATTAAATTAATAATGATTTAAGTGGGGGAGAAATGAATAATGCAATGGCAATTTTTGTTGTTGTGAGGACCACAGAGTACCGAAGGCTATTTTTATTACCGCATGTAATATGTTCCTGATAGGGGAAGGGGGAAGAGATATAGACACATCTCTCCAGAGACCTTGTCTTTAAAGTTTAGAATGGTTTTTCTTTATGTAATTTTTCTTCATTTTTTTAAAGTGTCACTTTCATTTTGCCAGATGTTCTAGCATTGCCCCCAATGTTTTTACTTTCCTTTTATATTAAAAATAATAAAATACTTTATAATAAACATTTTACAAAAATATCCTTAAAACACCCCCCCCCCACACACACACAAATTCATATATATTTATACATTTTATTTTTGTGTATATTTTGTGCAACACACACTTCTGTTCAAAAGTTTGGGGTTGGTAAGATAAAAAAAATACATTTAAAATTTAAAAAGATCTCATGCTTACCAAGGCATTTATTTGATAAAAAATGCATAAAAATAATAATAATAATAAATCAAATAAATAAATAAAATGTGACTGCAATTTAAAATAACTTTTTTCTATTTTAATATATTTTAAAATCGAATTCATGTTTGGCATCAATTTTAGCATCATTACTGCAGTCCTCAGTGTCACATGATCCTTCAGAAATCATTCTAATATGCCGATTTGATGCTCAAAAACCATTTATTATTATTATCATCATTGTGGAAAACAGTTGTGTTGCTTGACTTAGCATTTACTTACTCTTCTAACAATGTAAAAGTTTGTCACTTTTGGCAAATATAAGGTGTTTTTGCAGAATAAAACTATAAATTTATAAAAAAAAAAATTACTGAAGGTAGAAGGCAGAAAAAAACCTTAGAGTATATAAGACATCAGTCTCACCGTCAGTCTAGTGGTCAGTCCTCCACTCCGATTGTGTTGTGGAAAGGGAACAGAGTCGTACACCACCCCCAACAGACCTGGATCTTCAGAGGAAGGCACCAAATGTCCAAAGCCCTAAAATATTAAAGCATGTGCACATATACATACACACTCATTATTAATAATGCCTACACATACATAAAGTGCTTTGATGTATGTACAATTAGGAAAGCTCTTCCATGCAAAGAGATTATGAACTGAACAAAGCAACCAAACTTCTTGAGCATTTAATGGTTTATGGGTCTACATAATTTTTTGTCTCATGCATTTAAAATCACTGAGTGAAGTCTTACAGTAACAGGAAGGATGAAACCTTCATATTCCAAATTCACCACAGCAACGGTTACTAAAGCGATGGATCGCAGCTCTTCCAACAGAGGCTGAGCAGCAGGGGGCAGTACAGAGGCTAATTCTGGTTTTTAAAAAAAAATACACAGAAATTACTGTAAAATCTACTTTCTATTAAAGTATGTTGACTGGGTAGAGAGCAGTGTGTGAATCTACAGCGCCACAGCAATAGTGATCACATTTAACTTCAGTTGTGAGCTCGCAATGTGAACTGAACATCAGAAAATGCATAATAATATAAATGTAAATGCATTTCTATTGGACTTTTCAGCTTGAATCAACTAAAAACTCACTAAATTAGACTTAAAATGATGCAAAACTAGGAAACATTGGAGTACACCACTGTAAAATGAGTGTATTTACCAGATGCAGGTAGTGTAGAAATCACATGATCTGCTTTCAAAGAGACCCCATTATCTAGTTTGATCTATTTAAAAAAATATATATTTTTTAAAGTTTCAAAAATAAGAAAACACTCAGTAAAAGACTTTCAGTCAGCCCATCTCTTGAATGTCAAGAGAAGTTACGTCTTCCTGCTGGGCCATCATCTCACCTCCCAGCCTTCACTGTTCATATTCAGACTCTTCACTTTGGCATGATGATGAAGCTCCACTCGCTCTTGTCTCTTCAGCGTGTCCTCCAAGGCTTCTGGGAATGCCTGCATGCCTCTTTTAAGAGACCATTGAGTCCAAGACTCTTTAGATGCTCTCTTTGCCAAGTCAGAAGGGACTACTTTAGGACCACCTCCTTATAATATGAATACAAACAAACATTAATCAGTAACACCTTCTATGAAATCTGATCAATTATGCATCATAAAAGGTATTTTAATGTCTTTATAATAAACACCAAAATCTATAAATAAATAATGATAAACAACCTATCCATAAATAATTTATATGTATTAAACTATTTAACCATGGTTAAAATACATTATAATAAAGCATTATAATAAATATAATTACCTATTCATGGTTACACCTTTTAAAAGAAATGATGGTTACAAGAAAACATGGTTACAGTACACCTTTTAAAACACCTTTCAAAATTCATTATACTGTTATTATTTTTTATTTAACAAAAATTGTTAGAAAAACATTACTGCGTTATGGTTTTAAAGGTGTAATTATGAATATATAAATATCATAATGTAATGTGGCAATTTCTGTGTATCCTGGCAGCTTCCATAGCACAGGGGTTGAATACTTACGCAAGCAAGATACTTACGTTTTTTAGTTTTCCTAAAAATATTTCCAAACAAAAACACAATGTCAACTTACGATAACTGATTTTGAATTTCAGTGCTTTCAAATAATATATCCATCAGAATGAAATATCAGTGTACCATTTATAATAATGATAATAGGAAAGAATTGGTCAGGGGTCTGAATACTTTTGCAAAGCACTGTATATATATGCACACACAAAATAAATAGTTTTATACCTTTATTTAGCAATGCATTTAGCAAAGACATTTATAATGTTGGAAAATATTTCTATTTCAAACAAATGCTGTTCTTTTCAACTTTTTAGACACAGATTCTAAAAAATATTAAGCATTATTATGTTTAATAATAATTGTATTATTATTATTACTACAGTTTATAAGCCAACATGAATCAAAAATACAAATTCAAATTTTATCATATTAATGCATTGCATGGTGGCAGTGTAAAAAAGAAAGAAAAACAGATTCTACAGGCCCTTCTGTGCTCTTACCTGAACCCATTAGCATGCCCAGCACGATGGAGCCCCGAGACCGCTCTGCTTCATAAAGAGGTGGAAAGCAGGAGCGTACACTCAACTGTCTGCTGTCTCCAGCAAAAACTCCTCTACACAGGCTGTCTATGGCTATATTTGCCAACTGCATGGAGAGATACAATCAGGTGGGTTGAATCAGTTTCAGATTCTCTCCTGTCACTAAACATTTGAGACTGATTTGTCATGGCAGCAAAGCACGTCGTACAGGACAAGGACAACATGGATCGTTTAACAGGTCACTGAGCCTCCATGCTAAATCTCACCTCAGAACCCAGTCGTCTGGACACAAATGCATGCACGGATTCATCCTCCTCTGTCCCTTTCCTGATCAGTATCTCCTTCAGAACGCTCTGAATTATGGGTCGAGAGAAAGGAGGGATGGTGCGGACTACCCCACTAGAGGAAAGCAAAACAAGATAAGAAATATTTATGACTTCAAATAGGTAACTGCACGCACAGTGGAGTTTCCTCTCACCCAGGTCCTGATGGCATCTTGTGCAGCTGTCCCTTCACATACAGGAAGCGGTTCTTAGACGCCACATGATCCTTTGTAACAGGCAGGATTTCAGACTCAAGACCCAACTCAGAGACCTGCACAAGAAAACAATAACTAGAACAGTGTTCCTGCTTCATAAATAAGAGGTCATTTAAGGTCAGTACGATTTTATTTTTAAACAAATTCTTTTATTTAGCAAGGAAAAATGTAACTGGTCAAATGTGACAGTAAAGACATTTATAATGTTACAAAAGATTATTATTTCAAATTTATAGTGGCTGGAACGCCACTCTCTTGTGAAAGCGCGTACAACAGTTAGCGGAAGCTAGAGATTACAGTTTATAAAGTTTTAAACATGGATATTTTTCTTGTACAAATGCATCGCTTCACTTCAGGAGAACTTTATTAACCCAATGCTTTTGTTAAGTTGGTGGGAACTCATTTTCAAAACCAATTATAATATCAGAGATCACGCGAATTTGATCATGTGAATTGAAATTCTTGAATCCATACATATTTCTCTATGACCATGCACATCAATTCACACATGCATACCATATTCAAAGTGTTCCGGCCGACAGCACCTGCAGGTCGCACCCCTCTTGGTCCCTGTTCAAACACGGCCCCGTCATCCCTCCGTATGGAGCTCAACCAACCCCCACATCTCCCAGATCTCTCCAACAGCACAATCTACATCAGCAGAGGTGGAGGGTGGTGTACAGTGTTAAAGGAAATCTGTTATTATTCTGAATTTAAATGTGTTCTGACCTTCACGTTTAATGTAGCAATGAAAGCATATCTATTAAATCACAAATTCACATTGAAAACCGACTACAGCTTTAGCAGCAATGACCTTTGTAGATTCATCAATGATTACAAGCTGGCTAGATCGCAAAGCTTCAAAGCAGCTCTGAACCATGAGAAATGCATCAGGGAAAGAGTGCTTTTTTAAGAAAGAAATTAACTCTTTTCAATTTTGATCCCAAAATTATTTGTGTACAAATGAAAATATGAAAATGAAGTTGAGCTAGATGTTCTACATTAATACCATTTGCGACAAGGGGTTCTTGGCATGAGAAGACCCCTGAACTAAATTATAAAATCATTAAGATGGATTAAACTTTTCAACTGAACATTTATATCTACCGTACCGTTTAAAAGTTTGGGCTCAGCAAGATTTTTCTGAAAAGAAGTTAATACTTTTATTCAGCAAGAATAAGTGATTGAAGGTGACAATAAAGGCATTTATAATGTCACAAAATATATAATATATAATATTTGAATGATTTCTGACACTGAAGGCTTGAGTAACAGCTGCTGAAATTTCCATCACAATAATAAATTCCATTTTAAAACACATTAACATATTTTAAACTGTAATAATATTTTACAACATAACTGTTTGGTGTAAACATTTTATGGAAATGACTCGCCGATACTGTACCTTGGAAACATTAGGACTCTTGCTCAGATGATGACAGGCCGACAGACCCCCAATCCCCCCACCAAGCACAGCTACGACCTTCTGCATTCAGCTCCAAACACTTCCACACCTGCAACAAAACTGACCAAAGTCTAAAATGACAACGCCTGGTCAGCAAGATCACGAGTGAATAATATAACAAGCATAGTTCTTCTAAAGCATGCAACCTGTCCTTTCCTAATCCAAGAAAGAAAATAAACATTAAAGTTGAGCCACATTCAGCCACTCGGTCATGCTGGACAATGCATCCTTGACAGTTAACTAGACTTGAAAGATAATGATTAGGAAGGGTTTTCGACATTGGTATGGGGCCCTATGGACTCAGATGGGAGTAGCAGGGTGGTGACCCCTGGTAAGATGCAGCAGCTGTCATTTATCATATTCAAACAAAAGAGGTTAGAAACATTTTTCCTCCAATACCAAGTGTCCATTATCTGTTAAATGGTCAGAGTTAAACTTAAATTTTTAAATATAAATATATATTAAATATGTAGAGTGTAGAGTGAGAATATTATAGAGTCAAGTCTGACAGCATATTTTACATGACGAGTCTCATTTGAATACAGAAACACGACAATGCATCCTGAAAATAACATGCATTTCTTGTAGCTAACGTTACTTAGAAACAATGTTTGCAGACTTTCTAACATACTTCACTTGCCTTTGCTGACATACAGTATTAACAGGAAGATAAAATGTGGAAAAGTTGCAAAGAACCCAGAAGGACCACTAACTTAATAAATATAAATTACATTCATAAAAATTGAGTAAAATCATTTGTTACCTGGATATAATTGTGTGGTTTGGATAGCGCGGCTTCTGCTGTTACTTAGTTACACAAGAGTCTTGTGAAGTAGTGAAGCGGCAACAGTGAGGAGAAAAGAGAACGAGTGTTTCAAAATAAAAGTCCCATCCCGTTTCCGCAACTTACTCAGCATGCAATGGAATACTCGACCACTAGATGACAGAAGAGACCATGCCTCTTATGACTTTTACTACATCGTTGGCTTTTACAGTCAAAATGACTGCTGCAGATGTGTTGCATCATTGGTGTCTAGTGTTAAAATTAATTATACCTCGCTTTTTTAATTATTGCACATTACATAGGCATGTGTGTGTGTGTATGTGTGTGTCTGTGTCTGTGTATCTGTGTATTTTGGCTCAACTTTCCCCCAGTGTGGGGTAAATTGAGCCTTGGGAGAGGGCAAGTTGAGCCACAAGGATTTAAACTGTGCCATTGATCATAAGTAAAACTGAACATTTTCACCTCATGCTATATCAAAAGAAGAGAAACTCAATAAAAATGACTTCTTAAAAGCTGTGTGTAAGCCTTGTGATGGACTGACCATCCATCCAGGGTTTTTCTCTACCTGTGGCTCAAGACACTGGGTTACGCTCCAGCTCTCCACAACCCTAATAACTGAATGGATGGATGGATGATTTCTTAAAAGTATTATTTAAAGGTACAGTTCACAATTCTTACAGAACGGGGCTAATAGAACTTAACATCCCACTTATAAATGTTGCAGGGAAATACAATTTAATTAAAACTTAAATGGCCAATTTTCATAAACAAATTAAAAATTCATTTAATTTTTTACAAATTTCAGAACAAAATCACGTTCAAAACAAAGAACAAAATATATTAAAAAAGTAAAATTAATGAAGTATAATGTAGAATTACAGTAAAAAAAAATACTTATAATTATAAGAAGGGGTGAGCCACTGGCTCAAATTACCCCACTCCGACCATTTTAACAAACTTGTATCATCCAGCAGTTTAGAGCTAACATCATGCTCTCAGTATAGATCCATATAATAGCCTCCTAAAGCACAAACACGTGTGATATTTTTTCAGATTTGTCTGTAATTTTTCAGACACAAGAAGCATGAGTCCTTGAACACACAAAAATCACTTTGAACAGCAAAAAAAAAAATTTTTTTTTTACTTACCAAATATTCCAAGGGCTTCTCTCAGTCACATGGTATATTTGTGGTCACATCACCTATTTTGTTTAAGGTTGCCTAGAAAAAAGTTGTGGCTCACCCCACTCTCCCCTATATTTGTTTTTATTTTTTGCTATTTTTACAGAATTGATTTCACTGTTGACAAGTACTGTTGCTGACAAATAAACGTTTGCATCATGGTGGAATGTTCACTTAAGTACTTCTTTCTTGACAGTTTAATAATTAGATGCCCAATAGTTACATTAACTGTAGAGAATATCAGTGTTTTTCTGTGATTTATGAAAAACAAATATGTAAAAAGAGACCATGTGAGAAACAAAACTCTGACACCAAGTGTGTGGGTATGTTTCACTGGCAGGCCATAGAATCTTTGTGTCACTGAGAAGCTAATGGACCGTGCTAATTTAATCCCATGTGACACAAAGAGGCCCAGGAGCTCCCTGTGGTTCAAGAGATGGCTCTGTTGTTTTTGGTATTGCGGAGACCCCTTTTAAAAACCACACGTCATTGTTCACACTCACACATACCTCGGCTCTGGGGTTGTAGGGGTACCTACCATAAGACTATAAGAACTTCATAGACTCTGTTACCTTAAGCACACCACGTCAGCTTAAATGAGGTCCTTATGCAGTGGACCTGCTTTGAATTTTAATTCAAACACGTAAAGCTCTTTTAAGTTTCATAAACAAATTTGTCATGGATTGTCTTCTGGATTTTCTTGCAGGCTTTTATTGTGTTTTAATTCGCAGAGGAAAATGTGTTAGCGTTTATTCATTTTCTCAACCTGATTACCATGCAATAAATTATAAAAATATATGTGTGCAAAAAACAAGAGGTGATCTGTTTAAAAGGTTTTTCTAAACAATCTGGTGATGATAAATACCCAGAGATGTTAATTTTTCTTAGCTCAGCGACCATCTTTTTTGGAAAAACATTTGCTGTGTATTTCATGCATTACGGTACAGTGCATTTAATTAGCATCAAGAGAATGTTTTCTCCAAAGAAACCACCTTATCTTACCATATTACATTCAGCTGATACTACATATTTACTATCTGAGCACCTTTAGGCCAGTATGAAAGTCTGTATGGAAGTCTCCATTCTTACAGTGTTGTTCAAGCACCATGAGGATAACTAAAGCATGACTGCTTATGCTGGTCATAGTCTCTGCTCAGAGTTCGTGGGATGTTCTTGTGAGGTCCTCCCGTGGATGATTGCAGGCAGTGAGCGTGTGCTGGTGGGGCTGTAGGAGGGAGACTCATAGACACAATATTTACAGTCGTCCCATCTCACCCTGTGCTTTTCCCTGCCATACGCTGGTGATTTGGCCACTTTATAGAGGAACACATCATAATGGACTAATGGGTTGGGCTTTGTTAGGACTTTGGCCTTTTTGGGAAGGTGAAGCTCCACGTCAATTGTCATTCGTCTCTGCAAAGAGAACACATGCAAAGAGAGGTGCACAAAGCACATTTCCATTGGCACACAATGTATGCGTTAAAATGTGTCCTATAAAGACATGATCATCTTTCCTCCAATCAAATTATTGTATAGTCTATATTTGAAAGAATCTCATGAAAACTGTCAAAAACATCACATTTCATTTCAAACACCACCCCAACCAAAAAAAAAAAAAAAAAAACAACAACAAAAAAAGAAATTAAAGAAATGTGACATTATATTTTGCTTAGGAAAATTCTGTTTTCATGACCATTAACATTTTATGTGACATTTTGAATTTTGTGTACATAAATTATTTTCATTACAGTTCACTCACAATGGAACAGTTACATTGGATTCAAGGTTAAAATTTTTATCAATTCATGATTTACGTGGGGATCAAACTCTTGAATTCGATGTTAGTAAACTTATAAAATAAAATAACATAAAATTATAGTGCATTAACATAACCAATTTTTAAAAAAATTACCCAATAACTTAATAATAAAATAAAACAATTGTCTGGAGGCATTACATTAAAGTGAACTGTAAAATAAAGTATTATTTTATATAATTTTTTAAAATTTTTATTTTAGGGTGAAATGTGACCTAGACATGTTTCCGTGAGTTTCACTTTCCTGCACCTGCTTCCTGACCTCACGAGCTGTTCAACATCAAAAGGACGTGCCAAACTCAGCAGGACAAATCACACTTGGGGGGGAAAGCGGGGTGTGGGTGTATTTTTAGCTTTTGGGCCATAATCTGTCAGGCCCATTTCCATTATAAAGGCTTCTCAGCCCACATTCCAAAGGCCTCATTAATAATCTTAAGCATTCCTTATTAGTTCAGCGTGTTTCTATGAACCCACACAAACTAAATCTACTAAACCAATGCACTGAATGTTTGTGTGTGTGTGCACGCTTGTGTCCTCATATTTCTAATGGCCAATGGGTGAACTCTGTCTGAGATCTGTATCTCATCGTTCCACTGTATCTGTAGCCAATGGGGAAGCAGGGATGCCGCATCCATGTACCCATGCTGGTGGAGGCGGATGTTTTTTCAGACACAAGAAGCATGAGTCCTTGAACACACAAAAATCACTTTGAACAGCAAAAAAAAAAATTTTTTTTTACTTACCAAATATTCCAAGGGCTTCTCTCAGTCACATGGTATATTTGTGGTCACATCACCTATTTTGTTTAAGGTTGCCTAGAAAAAAGTTGTGGCTCACCCCACTCTCCCCTATATTTGTTTTTATTTTTTGCTATTTTTACAGAATTGATTTCACTGTTGACAAGTACTGTTGCTGACAAATAAACGTTTGCATCATGGTGGACTGTTCACTTAAGTACTTCTTTCTTGACAGTTTAATAATTAGATGCCCAATAGTTACATTAACTGTAGAGAATATCAGTGTTTTTCTGTGATTTATGAAAAACAAATATGTAAAAAGAGACCATGTGAGAAACAAAACTCTGACACCAAGTGTGTGGGTATGTTTCACTGGCAGGCCATAGAATCTTTGTGTCACTGAGAAGCTAATGGACCGTGCTAATTTAATCCCATGTGACACAAAGAGGCCCAGGAGCTCCCTGTGGTTCA
Source organism: Cyprinus carpio (assembly GCF_018340385.1). Classification (NCBI taxonomy): domain Eukaryota; kingdom Metazoa; phylum Chordata; class Actinopteri; order Cypriniformes; family Cyprinidae; genus Cyprinus; species Cyprinus carpio. The sequence continues at coordinate 17,564,824 of NC_056587.1, forward strand.
AGAGATGGCTCTGTTGTTTTTGGTATTGCGGAGACCCCTTTTAACCACACGTCATTGTTCACACTCACACATACCTCGGCTCTGGGGTTGTAGGGGTACCTACCATAAGACTATAAGAACTTCATAGACTCTGTTACCTTAAGCACACCACGTCAGCTTAAATGAGGTCCTTATGCAGTGGACCTGCTTTGAATTTTAATTCAAACACGTAAAGCTCTTTTAAGTTTCATAAACAAATTTGTCATGGATTGTCTTCTGGATTTTCTTGCAGGCTTTTATTGTGTTTTAATTCGCAGAGGAAAATGTGTTAGCATTTATTCATTTTCTCAACCTGATTACCATGCAATAAATTACAAAAATATATGTGTGCAAAAAACAAGAGGTGATCTGTTTAAAAGGTTTTTCTAAACAATCTGGTGATGATAAATTCCCAAGAGATGTTAATTTTTCTCAGCTCAGCGACCATCTTTTTTGGAAAAACATTTGCTGTGTATTTCATGCATTACGGTACAGTGCATTTAATTAGCATCAAGAGAATGGTTTCTCTAAAGAAACCACCTTATCTTACCACATTACATTCAGCTGATACTACATATTTACTATCTGAGCACCTTTAGGCCAGTATGAAAGTCTGTATGGAAGTCTCCATTCTTACAGTGTTGTTCAAGCACCATAAGGATAACTAAAGCATGACTGCTTATGCTGGTCATAGTCTCTGCTCAGAGTTCGTGGGATGTTCTTGTGAGGTCCTCCCGTGGATGATTGCAGGCAGTGAGCGTGTGCTGGTGGGGCTGTAGGAGGGAGACTCATAGACACAATATTACAGTCGTCCCATCTCACCCTGTGCTTTTCCCTGCCATACGCTGGTGATTTGGCCACTTTATAGAGGAACACATCATAATGGACTAATGGGTTGGGCTTTGTTAGGACTTTGGCCTTTTTGGGAAGGTGAAGCTCCACGTCAATTGTCATTCGTCTCTGCAAAGAGAACACATGCAAAGAGAGGTGCACAAAGCACATTTCCATTGGCACACAATGTATGCGTTAAAATGTGTCCTATAAAGACATGATCATCTTTCCTCCAATCAAATTATTGTATAGTCTATATTTGAAAAAATCTCATGAAAACTGTCAAAAACATCACATTTCATTTCAAACACCACCCCAACCAACCAAAAAAAAAAAAAAAAAAACAACAAAAAAAGAAATTAAAGAAATGTGACATTATATTTTGCTTAGGAAAATTCTGTTTCATGACCATTAACATTTTATGTGACATTTTGAATTTTGTGTACATAAATTATTTTCATTACAGTTCACTCACAATGGAACAGTTACATTGGATTCAAGGTTTAAATTTTTATCAATTCATGATTTACGTGGGGATCAAACTCTTGAATTCGATGTTAGTAAACTTATAAAATAAAATAACATAAAATTATAGTGCATTAACATAACCAATTTTTAAAAAAATTACCCAATAACTTAATAATAAAATAAAAACAATTGTCTGGAGGCATTACATTAAAGTGAACTGTAAAATAAAGTATTATTTTATATAATTTTTTAAAAATTTTATTTTAGGGTGAAATGTGACCTAGACATGTTTCCGTGAGTTTCACTTTCCTGCACCTGCTTCCTGACCTCACGAGCTGTTCAACATCAAAAGGACGTGCCAAACTCAGCAGGACAAATCACACTTGGGGAAAGCGGGGTGTGGGTGTATTTTAGCTTTTGGGCCATAATCTGTCAGGCCCATTTCCATTATAAAGGCTTCTCAGCCCACATTCCAAAGGCCTCATTAATAATCTTAAGCATTCCTTATTAGTTCAGCGTGTTTCTATGAACCCACACAAACTAAATCTACTAAACCAATGCACTGAATGTTTGTGTGTGTGTGCACGCTTGTGTCCTCATATTTCTAATGGCCAATGGGTGAACTCTGTCTGAGATCTGTATCTCATCGTTCCACCGTATCTGTAGCCAATGGGGAAGCAGGGATGCCGCATCCATGTACCCATGCTGGTGGAGGCGGATATTGGCACACCTCAGTATGAAATGTTCTCCCTCACACAGCACTTGACGCAGAAGGAAAAACGGATTGATTTATAATATACATACAGAGTTAATTATGTGCCAGTTGGAGAATTGCTTTCTGTCACATTTAGGTCAAGCTTCATTGGTGTAAAGAAGCAAGAAGAATTAAAAGCAAATTATATGATGTAGTGTACTTCTGATTCTACAGAACAGTCTAGAGCATGTTTAGTGGCCCCAAAAGCATTTGGAGACTTAGGCCTTATTTTAATGTATAAATGCCATTGCATTAAATATAACAAACCAAATGTCATCTTAAAACAAATGAAATCCGACCTTTGTCAGATCTAACTTAACTATTTGTGTAATTTCTCTTAAACATATATATAATCTTAATTTTATGTGTGTGTGTGTGTGTGTATATATATATATATATATATATATATATATATATATATATATATATATATATATATATATATATATATATATATATATATATATATATATATATATATAAATATGTGCATCTACAATTATATCATATAAAAAATACCTTAATTTTGAATAAGCCAACTGTTTTATATATATATAAATTATTTTTTTGTTTATTTATTTTATTTGTGGTTAACAACACTAAATAAAACAGTTGACATAAAAAATTCAATAAAATACAATATTATATCAATAATATATAATATAAAAATAAGTACAACTATGTATGTGTATAATAATAAGGCAACTGTTTTATTACATTATTACATTATATATAAAATAAAACATAGTATAATAAATAGAATAATAGAATAGAATTCAAAAATTCTTTATTTTAAATTATTGATTTAAATAAATCAGTTACTTTTTTCAGAATAACAAACATTTTTAAAGTATATACTTGGGCTTAAGTGTCCAAATTTGAGGCTACTTGTATGTAAATGAGTTTTGTCCATAAAAGAGAGCTTTTTCAAGAAAATGCAGAATCTTCTATTTCGCTGTACACTGTTCCACTTGAGTGACAAAAAATTTAAGCAGAGATTGACCAGCCTTTCCTTAATCTAGCAATGAGCCATACTATCAGAATGTGTTTCTGTGACTATTACACCCCCAGAATTGCATTTGCATGAGGATCAACATGGCAGAAAAAGGAAGGGGCGGGAGAGAAAGCAGTGAAAGGATTCTAGAGAGGTGGTGAGATCGAGCTGGTTTTGATTTGATTTGAGTGGCTGGGGACATTAGTACTGTGTCCTTTTTCACAGTGCCAGAGACTGCGAGCCACCTCAGGGCACAGAAGATTTTTATTTTTAGTGTGTGTAGCACATGTTGTGAACTCTCCCTTGTTTTTGATACTTATATGCTGTTGTCATGGCAGCGAGCAGGAATTAGATTAGGAAAAAGGCTTTAATAAGTGGAGCTGCCACTAGCTCAGATTTGGCCAAAACTAAGCAAAGTGCTCTTGAGCATTGAAGTAGAAACAAGTTTCACATACCGAGTTTCACAGACAATGTTACCATATAGACTCGACGTGATTATGTGGGCCTGCATGTTCCCGGATCTGATTTCATAGGCATCTGTGGTGCATTGAAAAGGTACTTATGTCGCTCTGTTAATGAGAGGATGAAGTGGTCCCTATTATTCATTATAATACAGATTCATACATAGAGACCAACAAGAGGCCCTTGAGATACTGAAAACACAGGACTGGAAAAAATCAGAAAAATTTAATAAAATACTATTATTTATTATTACATTAAAAATAAATAAAAAATAATGGCTGACTTGCGCTGCTAAGTGACTAAATTGTTTCAGTGGTGCGTCTGCTCCCTATTTGCTGGCGGTCTCAATTGAACTTGTTCTCTATTAGTGTGGTTAGGTGAAGGAGTCTTTGCTTTGGGGCTGAAACAAACCTCATCGTCAAAAACTCATAAGAGGAAACCACAATAAAGAACCTGTGACTCATTTATAAGAGAAGGGAATCTTGGAGTGTCAGTTTGACAGCTGCACCGACTGCAGAAAAATACTTATGAGGGATATCGTACTTTATGGTCCATTCACTAACAGGCTTTTATTTATTTTTTAATTTTTTTTAAAAAACCTTAGGTTTTGACTTTTTAAATCAGGTGTCTTATGATATGAAAATGCTACATAAACAGGTCATGTGCTGCATTTGTCCAGTCAATGACACGGACATTGCAAATATGCAAATAACATTAACCCAGGATTTAGGAATGTACAGTATGAATTTACCCCATGAGCAGTATGAAATGTGTAGCAATAACCCAGGATTGCTACCTGGGGATAGAATGACCCAGGGTTGACTATTTAAAGCCCTCGAGTGTAGCAAAAACAACTAAAGAAACAATTTATGCAGTTTTTCCCTGACAATAGATGCATAGGTTATAATAAGCCATGCTTATTATGCAGTACTAAATTGGAAAAGGTTGCATTGCTGAGAGACATGTCTAATACAAACAGTCTAATATGAGTCTTAGCTGATCCCCATCACCTCAGAAACTGATGCAATTGATTTCAAATTCATATCTGTCAGGGAATAACAGAAAGATGTGCATGATTTGGGGTCACCCACCTTATGATAGGCTTACCAGCTTCTGCACAACCCCGTCAGTGTGAAGGTCTAAAGGGATGCAGACCTTAGGGCAGGTATCAAAAAGCCATGCGCAACACCAAGCAAAGCAAGAGATAGTGAGTGCAAGACAGCATTTGGCCAGGGAAAAAAAAACGCAGGCTAGGACCACACGCAGACAAGGACTTTAGTGTTAAAAAGGTTTATTTCGACAACTGTCAGATATTTTTCTCTTCATAGTTTATATTCCCAAAAAAGTACAAAATAAAACAAGTACATCAAAGGATTAGAAATCACATCAAAACAAAGACACATTGTGTTTTTTTTTCTTTATATCGATCCAAGCATTTTTTCATATATTTATACATACTCACTGAATTAGTCAGACAAACATCAAAACCTCTCAGTAGCTTTTTCTTTTATGACAACATTTTATATTTGAAACCTCAAATATGTTTTATTTTTTTCTTCTTTTTTACAATATACACCAGCGCATGCCGTAATTCAGTTAGGCAGGGGTAGGTGTGTGTATATATAAGGGCTGGGTCAGGGGCAGGTCGACTACAGGGCAAAAAGACTGCAACAAGAGGTGAGACAGGAGGTGGAGACTCAGTGGGTATGAGGGGCTTTCTTTTTTTCTTTCTTTTTTTTTTTTTTTTAGTTTTCTGTCATGTGGTGATGGTGTGGTGGGTGTGGCTGCTCGTAACATCTGCTTCTCGATGCTTTAAGTGATCGTGGACGTGGTTGCGTGGGGTGCTTTTGTTTCTGTTCTACATCATGTTGTTCTGCAGCGAGTTTACCTCCGAAGAGTCCTCCTCGCCCAGCACCTTATGGTTCTCATGCTTAGGGGTGAGCGAGTTCTGGATGTTCAGCGACTCGTCCTCTTTGGGTGGGGGGGCCTTCACGGGGTCCTCCAGCTTGTTCTGGGTATTAGGATCATCCTGAGAAATGATAGTCCCATGTTAGACCTCTGCAATAACCTCATATTGTTTATTACGTCTCCTACTTTTATTAATTTTTTTTTTAAATTAGAAAATGTGCAACTGTATATTTGTTAAATTATTTAAAAAATATATAAAAAACATTAAACAAATAATAAAAAATAAATAAATAACACTCATAATGTACTATTTTTTCCAATTACAAAAAAAAAAAAAAAAACACCATTAAAGTAGTGTAGGAGATGTTACGAGGGATAATATTTATTTATTTATTAACTTTACAATTGCAAATTATCAAATAATTTTTTAAGTATTTAAAATAAATAAATAAATCATATTGTTCATCACATCTCCTACTATAACATTTTTTAAACTGGGTAATGTGCAGCTGAAAAAGTTAACAAATAAATAAATAAATAAATCATATTGCTCATTAAAAATTATCCCTAAAATTAGGCTTTTCTATTAGATAATGTGCAATTGTAAAGTTATAAAATTGTTAAAGTAGAAATACACATTACATCGCTCATAATGTCTCTTAAAATTAATTGTTTTTTAAATAGGATACTGTGCAATTGTAAAGTTAATATAACTATAAATCATATTGCTCAGTAGGTCTCTTACTACTTTATTTATTTTTTAAACTGAGCAATGTGAAATTTTAAATAAATAAATAAATACATACATAAATACATACTGTATCTGCCAGTGGGAAAAAAATGTTTGTTTAAGTATGATATCTAAAAATAATTTCCAACAAACCAAAAACAAAATTCATATATTTAGCAAATAAATTTAGTTGTTAACATAAAAATTAAAATAAATATAAATTATAATAAAAAATTAGTAGATACTATTTCCAACATTTTGGCATCACATCCAAATAGTTGGAATGTGACAGCACTGTGGGAACAGATTCTGCATCAAATAAATCAATTGATTGCATTTGATCAGTGGTTGAGGCTGTTTTCTCCTCTGGGCAGAGCGGAGGCTGTATGATCCACCTGTCCTGACACACATGCATACATGCAAACCCATCAAAGCTCATACAGCCCATCCCACACTCCTGTCCCGCCAGTGAACAGGAAAAGCCATGGACTGAAACAAGAGCTCTGCTAAGAGGAGCTCACCTGCCATAGCACAAAATCCTAGCACTCTCTCTCTCTCTGTGGAATAACCATTCAGTGGCCTTTAATTAGAGCAGTAATTGAAACAAATGAATGATACAAGACTTGCACATCCTTTGATCATCTAACTTGAGCTTCATAGTCAATTAAAGCTGATTTGCATCATCTTAAATACACAAACAACTGGTTTTAGGGATAACTGACGCCCTCAATCCAGAGCTAGCATGTTTTTTTCAGGCGAAGCTGAGCAAAACTTGTTTTCTGGAAAAGAAGTTAATAAGGCGTCCTAGTCCCTTGGTGTAGTTGGATTAAGGCACGGGTGTGTCATGTTTTGACAACTGAAGATGATTTACCCATTCAGCGATGACTTAGATTGTAACTTCGGGCAGGACGTGGGGATACGCCACCTCCATCGTTACTGGATAAGGGACGTCCTTTGTTCCGTCGGCATGAAACTAGAAAATGTGCTTTTTATTTGTGGTTGGATGAGGTGGATTACACTTCTCTTGAGATGTTTGAGGGATTTTCTTTGGATATAAAGAGAGTCATGGTTGAGGTGACTGATGATTATTTCTTTGCATCCTTCCAGTCAACTTTTGCTATGGTATTACTGAGAAGTGGCAGCTACCATGTTGTTCTTACCATGGACTGCAATGTGTTACTTTTTAATTAGTTTCATTTGAAGCTTAATTAGACAGTTAAACAATGGAGAGAATGCTGACAGGTATTAGCCAATCAAGATAAGTTATAATGTGACTCAAACCTAGTTACTAAAACAATTCCAACTTGATTAATAATGTCTATAAATCACACACTACCATTCAAAAATTTGGGGTCAACAGGATTTTTTTTTTTTTAATAAATTAATACTTTTATTCAGCAAGGCCACATTAAATTGATCAAAAGTAACAGTAAAGACATTTAAAATGCTACAAAAGATTATTTTTTTTTTCCATTCAGAATAAAAATGTTTTATGATTTACACAATAATATTAAGCAGCACAACATTTTTAAACATTGATAAGAAATATTTCTTAAGCAGCCTATCAGCAAATTAGAATGATTTCTGAAGGATCGTGTGACACTGAAGACTGTAGTAACGACGCTGAAAAATCAGCTTTACCATAACAGGAATAAATTACATTTAAAACACATTAAAACTGAAAACCATTCATTTAAATTTTCATAATATTTCACAGTATTACAGTTTTTACTGTATTTTTTTTATTAAATAAGTAAAGCCTTGGTGAGCATAAGAGACTTCTTTTAAAAAACATTTTATAAAATCTTACTGACCCTAGACTTTCAAACAGTAGTATTTATATTTTATAAAGGTGTATAGCATGTAAGTACATATCTTTTATTTTGCAGGCATTGAAATTGATACACTAAACATAATTTTAGGTGTTATACACAATATAGCTCTGTTTCAAAAACTAGCTTCTTTCTAAGGCAGTATCTTAAATGAAATAGAACCTAAACAAGTGTCAGTTGCAGCAAACTGCAAAGCTTTGAGGAAGGACACTAAGACGACAAGATAGGAACAAGGTCTATAGCATAAAACTGGAGTGGACAGAGGGACAAAGGACACATGGGACTAGAGCAGTGGGTCACCACACATATTTTCTGTGAATAAAGTAAAATTTCATAGTATACATTTTGAATCTGGAAAGTGCAAGGATAGAGGTCAAAACTGCAGTGACTGGTTGGACAGATCCAGCTTTTTTGGTGTATTACCATGGTCCATGTGTTGTTTTAAAAAGAAAGATAACCCAAAAATGAAATTCTGTCATCATTTAATCACCCTCATGTCATTCCAAACCTGCTTGACTTTTGTGGAACACAAAAGAAGATATTTTAAAGAATGTTGGCAACCAACGAGTTTTGGTTTCCATTGACTATGGCCAAAAATATAACAGAAGTCAATGGAAACTGAAACGGTTTGCTCACCAACATTCTTCAAAATGTCTTATTTTTGTGTTCCACAGATCAAAGAAAGTATACAGGTTTGGAACAACACATGATGGTGAATAAATGACATTTCTGAACTGACCTGTTACTTTAAGTCAATTCAAAATCTCTTGAGTGAAGAATATACAGCTACCACTTCACTTATCTGACCTTTCCGCTCTAGTTTATATATGCTCTATTTCATTCCAAAACATCTGTCAAGTCACAGACCCTCCCTGAGGGTTTAAGTCTGTGTGTGGAGTGAAACGGAGAGAGAGAGAAAGAGAAAGAGGGTGTTTTGGCTGCTAGCCAGAGCCGGGCTCTTTTACTCAAGCGAATATCGATCCGTGGAGCAGTATCTCTGAGCTGATGGTATTAAAGAGGCCTGAATGTCCACATTTTGTCCCCCCTCCCCTTCTTGTCTTGAGAGATCCCTTGTTTCATAGCATGCATTTCATTTTCAAGAGTGTTTTCTCTGCGATGATGAGCTCTAAGCGGCCGGAAGAGACAATCAATTTTGGTGTCCTGTATTGTCTGAAGGTCATGGAGTGCTTGAAAGGATTTGGAGAATTTATCTCACTCTTGATCTCATACTGGCATATTATATTTCTGCAAATGACTCTAGTTGAAACAATATACACCCACAGATGTGAATTCCACTTATGGACTATTATTATTTGTAAGTGACCTTTTTTGTTAGAGGTCATATTATTATATTAGTTGACAAATTATTATATTCTTTAAAAGGACATTACTCACCCTCATGTTGTTCCAAACCTGCATAACTTTCTACTGTAGCTGTATCTCTAAAAACCTCTCTCTTTATCATTTTGGTAAAAACAAAGTCAAATATGAAACTAAACAATATAATGCAAAATGGACGACTTTTATGGTACTTTTGTGGTGCACCAAAAGAAGAAAGTAAATCATACAGGTTTGGAACCACATGAGTGTGAGTAAATGATGACAGAACTTACATTTTGGGCTGAACTATCCCTTTAAGTATTTAAATGGACCACATTGTATCAAAATTAGTTTGATTTCACTATGATGAAGATGGCAGGAAGGGCCAGGATTGGTCACTACAGTTTGATTGACAGGAGAACAGCACAATGAAAGGACAGCTGCTGTCCTTTGGGCGGAGTTGTGGGGTTGAAAGTCTTACCTCACAGTTGGGCTCCTCTTTGGTCTTACACTCCCAGGTGTATCTGCTTATGGTTTTCTGAGGGGTGGGGGCATTAAGAGGATCATATACCTCATAAATATAATTTCCATTCAGAACGAGACAGAGATAGAGAATACAGAAATAAAGTGACAGGGAAGGGCAGACAGAAGTGAAGGAAAAGGGCCCTTTGCATAAGATCCTTCAGTGGTGAGAAGTGTTCCCACCCTAGAGCCATTTATCCTAGAGTTTTTATTTATATTTTTCATCAACATTGTGGACGTACATCTGGGGGGCCCTTTAAGGTCATTAGGTTTTTGGCTCTGAGGCAAAAAAAAAATATTTACTGTGTTCTAGACATAAAGTGATAGTTAAAACAAAAATTTAAATTCTGTCATTATTTACTCACCCTAATGTTGTTTCAAATATCCTGTTTTAGTAAAATTTAGTAAAGTTTGGTCTGTTCATCAATCACATGGTTTAAAAAGATCAGAAATTTTGCCCACAAGATGTACTATTTTTAAGACAAAAATTATATGAATATTTATGCTTTTTTCCTTTCATTTTTAGCAAAGAGTGACTAGTTAATGACAAAAATTCATATATACTGTAAAAAATTAATTTTCTTTGTTTCTTTCATTCTTTTTTTTTGGAAAAGAGATATAAAAATTATCAAAGATCTCTCCTTTTGTGTTTCATGGAATAAATATGATATATGGTGAGTAAAAAGTGACAATGCTATTTTGGAGGTGTACTAACCTTTTAAAAATGTGACCTTGACTTGCACTGCTATATTTATAATTTATTCAAAATTCTCAGGGGGGAAAAAAGTCCTGAGCTCAGGTTTTAAAGACATTGAAATCATGTCCCTTTTGCCCAAAAGCGTTTAAAAAAATTACTAAAAAGTAGAGATATGATTTGGTTTTACTTTTATCTGACTGATACATTCAAGCTGGAGTTTACAGCAAACAATAAATGCATAGATGTTTATATTTAACATAGATGTTATACATATTGAGAGTTTTTAGACTGTTAAACCACCGGCTGGCCTGTAGTAAACATAATATGACCGATGGGCTCAAAAATGCATATCTTATGAACTAAGTATCTATTCTATTGCAAAAAATACTGTATTTTCCATTGCTTTCCATTGCAATAATGTATTCTCCAAGACACATCAGAATAATTGAAACGAGAAGAAAGCTGTGTTATGGTTATCCCACAGAAGAGAACGACGCTCGTGTTAGATCTACATCTACCCATGCGGCAGACCTGTTAGCCAAGTGTTACGCCACCCATGGGCAGCAGTGAGATGTTGCATCTCAGATGTTTATCCTGCATTTTTGCTCAACACTTCATTGGTTGGTGAGATCTGGCACAGAAAGAACCCACTCACCCTCTCATCTTTCTGAACCAGGATAAACGAGTGAAACGACAGACAGTTATATTAATGCGATGCAATGGACAAGCAGCAGCCGATCATAGGTCCACTAGGTGGCACGTGTGAAGAATCAGACATGCAGCGGTGCAGAGGAAGAGAGAAGGGGAGCGGGGTGATGGGGGGAGGAGGGTGGGCTCTCTCAGCGGAGTCCAAGGTCTGCAATCAGGGCACAATGCTGGACCCAGAGATGCTGCCAATAATTCACCCTTAAAAATCTGTCATTGTGTGATCTCTCATCATGTTTGCTGTAAACTGTGACCACACTAAGAGTGGATTTCTTTCCCTCTCTAGATCTTACAAAGTTTATTACATTAAATCTTATCTTTCCTTCAAGTCAGAAAGCATCTAATTTGAACACTCTCTATTCCAGTGAGACAAAAACTCACAAAATGCAATGCAACCACCTACGCCACCATTATTGATATACATAATTACTAATTTTAACCTAATAACTACTTACACCTAAACACTTTTGTATTTGATTAATTAAAGATTAATAAATTAAACATAAAAATGTTTTAGTAATTTAATTATTAAATTGAGTTATTTAATAAAAAGAATGTCTGTAGTTCAATTTTTTTTTTACAAAATCAATCATTAAATTAAGTTACAATACAATTATGTATTAATGAATGTAATTAATATTAATTTGCTAATACATTTAATTAAATTCTAATTTAAAAAACTAACATATTAATAAATGAAACTGTATTATGAATAAAATTTAATAAAATAATAATAAAAAAAAACAATAATTACATTTCTGCTATCCTAAAACAATCACTAAAATGTAAAATTATGCATTAATCATTGTTATGAATATTAAAATTTAGGTATTAATTATTATTAAATTTTGAATACTTTTAGGTAAATTTAAATTTATTTGAAAAAATTCAATCAACAATTACAAATTACCAAATTAAGCTAAATATAATTAAATATTTATCAAATAAAAAAAAAATAAATTTCTGCTATTCTATTTCATTTAAATGTAAAAATTACTATTTAATTAAAAAAAATAAAATAAATGCAAATCATTCAGTCATTTTCAAAACATACCTGTAATTATCAACACGTAAAGTAAGATATATTCCTTGGAACCATATCACTTTAAAAAAAATAAAATAAAAATCTACATACACAATCATTATAAATTTAATGACAAATAAATGCAATTCTAATTTATATAAAAACTCAACCAAATAAAATGATTTAATTAAAAATGTAATTAAAATAATTAAGAATTTAAAAAAAAAAATTATAGACTCAAACTCACAACCTCTCATACATAAAACAAGAAATATTCCTCTGAACGGTAACATATGACTGATATAACCTAGAAATCTAGAATCATCTCTAGCCAAATTCCAAAAGGTCCAAATGAAATTACACAACCCTGCTGCTTGCATTTATGTTTAAAAGAAATGGCCTGCATGTGTATGTACATATATGTGTCAGGAGAAAACATGTCTTCCAGGTCTGCTTCTGTATTGATTCTTGTGTGGGATCAATAGAGCTGCATTCCCATGAGTCTCTCAAACCGCTGTTAAAGAGTGCGTCTACAGGCCAGACTATCTGCTCAACTAGAGACACGGCCGTGAGGATGGATAGCTGGTCTGAAAGAAGCTGACAGACACTGACAGACTCAAGTCAGCTACAGCGCCGAGCCTCACCATTAACAGAGCATCAAAACCGGCGCACGCAACAAAAAACTCCAGCTTTTTTCCCCGTTTCCCGGTTACCCTGTTGCTATGGTAACAACTGTTGCCTCAGTAACCACACTCCTATCTGAGAGCAGACCTTTTCAGCAGAGAAAACGCTCCCATCTCTCTGTGCGCTGTGCACCCCCTCCCTTACCAAAGGTTACGCTCGGGGTCCATGCAGAGAGGGGAAGGAGGGGCAGAGGAAAGAGAAAGACGAGAAACACGTTACCTGACAGATAATGTTATCATAGTAAGCCAAAGCACGGGCATGAGGGAGGTTAGGAGGGGTGTCGCAAAGTTTCCTTACATTTGGATGGGAGCCCTCAGCGATGGTGGACAACGAGAAATTATCATTGTGGTGCTCCGAGGAAGGACGGTACTTACTGCTGCGAGGATTGGGGGTGGTATAGAGATACAAGAAGACAATGGAAAATATAGCGGAAGAATATTACAATGAAGAGGTTATGAAGGGCAGGAGAGAGAGAGAGAGAGCAAGAGAAAAGAGCATTAGTGTAATTCTAAGACTGCTTTGGAGGCAGAAGTTTAGACACACATTTAGTACACAACCTGTGATGCAACATACCAGATGACAAATTCAATAAATATGTCACTCTTTTCAAAATATTAGAAGTACTAGACACATTTCATCACCATAAAATGACCTCAAATTGAATTAATAAATTAAGTTTCCTGGGCGTATGTGTAGATCGCAATTTCTTCCCATTTCCTTCCTGACATTCCATTACTCATTACTCTTCCTCTTCTCAAATATATATTAAATGTATATATCTATATATCAAGGATCAATGTCCTCTCCCTTCTCTGTTCTTGCCATTATAAATCCCATCTCTTCCTATACGTTCTGAATATTTGATCTTGTTTAGCGCCGAGTGAATTTGAGCACATTTACTCGTAGCAGATGGAGAGGTGGGCGTCTGATGTATTCACAACTCTCATCTGTAGCACTGCTGCTTCTAGTTTCTCCTCTCCCTCCATCACTCTCACCCTCCTCTGCAGCCTGTCATAAAACTCTCTTGTTTCTCCACTGGCACTTGCTCTCCTCTTTTCCCTCATCATTTTCCTTCTGTTCTTTGAGGAGGGTGTGTGCCGTTTAATTCCTGGCCGTAGCTTCCACCCCCCCACCGGGTCTCACAGCTGTATGTAGGTCAGCTGGCCCCTCCTCCCCCATCACATTGCCCTACTTTTAGCTGTAACTTCCGTGACATCATGCAGTCTGCCTGTTGCTAGCATAGCATGCTAAGCATTAGCGCGCCATCCACTCACTGCTTTATTTGGTTTCTGCAGCATCCAATTAGCAGCTGTGCTATCGTAACACTAACACTTTTCAGGGAATTAAACATGCTGCAGATATCACAAAAACGTTTATGCACTATTATGTTGTTACTCTCAGTTAAAGCTATATTTTTATTATTATTATTTTTTTTTTTACCCAGGTTTAAAAATGATTAAAGTTGAGTTGCTGGACTTGGCTGGTTTAAAGGGACATCATTTAATCACCCTCATGTCGTTCCAAACTGTTTCCCATACTATGGAAGTCAATGGCTACCGGCAACTTATGTGTTTACCAACATTCTTCAAAATATCTTCTTCATCAGAAGAAAGACATTCATACAGTTTTGGAACAACTTGAGGGTGAGTAAATGATGACAGAACTTTTTTGTGAACTATCTTTTTAAGCTGGTTTCCCTGCCTGTTCAAGCTGGTTTAAATGTTTAGCTTGCTGTTAAGTCCCTAAAATCCATCTAAAACCAGTAAACCAAATCAGTTAACTAGGCAAGCGGGTTTAACCTTTTTTCTTTAAAAAAACAACAACATTATATTAATATATTAAATATTTATTAATAATAATAATAATAATAATAATAATAATAATAATAATAATAATAATAATAATAATACTTTATTCAGCAAAGAAGACATTTACAAAGAAAGAAAAAGTTTGTTTCAAACATACTTTGTTCATTGATTTTTCTATTAATAAAAAAATCGTGAAAAAAAATATTAAAGCAGCACAATCCCTGCAAAAACATTAAGCAGCACAACATAATAATTGAAAAATTGATAACCAAATCAGCATATTAAAATGATTTCTAAAGGATCATGTGACACTGAGGACTGGAGTAATGATGCTGAACATTCAGCGTTAAATTAATAAGAATAAGTTAATTTTTTTTATAAAATATTAAATATTATTTTAAATGGTAATATTTCACAAAATTTTTTTTACTGTATTTTGATAAAATAAAAACAAATCATAACTATTCAAAATTTTTGACGGTGTACTGGTATATGCCTGAGGAAGTCACGAGACTAAACTGTTGCTATATAAATACCTACACAAATATTTGCGTGCCATTTATTTGTTCCCAATTCCACCACAAAACATGAGCTTTATTTCTACTTAGTCTTACTTTCTCTAAAAATCAGTACCACACAGTCTCACCTGCGCTTGCGCAACTTGTTATTCTCGGTCTTGAGCACGTGCAGCTTCTTGGCAAAGCAAACGATGATCATGAAGAGCAGGAGCACCATGAGAGCGGAGGCCCCGATGGCGATGCACATTACCTGGAACTCCGTGATGACCGACTCGCACCGGGCACCCTTGTGCCACATGTAGTCCTGGATGTTGCACCTGCAAGACAAAGAAAGGAAAATGTATGTAAGCCTTTTCCACCAAACTAGCAGATTTTGTTGCAATGGTCAGAAGGTATTTCATTATACAATGAATAAAATTCATAACAGTCCATTCAAATAAAGAAATAATGAAATGCAACATACACAGGAACATCAACTGAATGTGTGTTGCATGGCCATATTTGGTATTTCCAATGTAAACAGGCTTGATCTCATTCATTTTGTGTGATATCAATTGGCAATATTAAGTTGCTGTTCAGGAAACGTTACTCTTATCCCTTTGATTGGCCTCTGATATTATCAGTCCCTGGTTCAAGAACAGCAGGTTTTAGGGGCCAGTGCAGAGCCAATTTTTCCACCTTTTCTCCAATGAAAACAACCTGGAGCACCATGGCTCTTACTGGGATTCGTTTACCAGACAATATCACACCAACACACACTCATTTTTTAAATGAGCCACATTTATTAAGACACACTATTTTAATCCTGGCTTTGATTCCCCATGTAGTCTCTGGTTCCATATGAATTATTCATGGAGGCTCAGTGCATCTCCTACACCAAGGGTGAGTTAAAATTCACCGCCTTCAGCATTTTTACCATTCATTTTAGCAGACACCTGGGTGGATGACAAGTTCACTGCCTTTATCTTACCGTAGGTTTCTTCTATACTGCATTAGACTGGATTTAACATCAGTTCTGAACTTGTCCCAGAAGTAAAGTCAGTGAACTAACTTCGAAGACTGTCAGGATTTGCCATATTAAAACTCTGTGACATTTATCTTGAAAATCCAATAAGGCAATCCAGTGTCACAATATTATGTTTAAGTGTGTATGAAAATTCTGCTACCAAAAAAGGTTTCAGAACGCAGGGGTTTGCATCTGGGTTTTGTCAGGAATAAATGCACATGGGCATCTCCATCCTCTCCATCAGCTCCCTAAACTCTTCCTCCTCCATTTTGTGCACATAACAAACAGGTTTGAGGACAGACCAGTAAACAACATCAGAAATGCAGATTGAAGGATGAAATACGATATATTAATAAATAAACAGAATATTTTATAATTTATATATTATATAAAAAAACGTATTACAATATATATATATATATTAAATATTATTTGTTATAATGTAACTTAGAATATTGTAACATGCATATATATGTATACATAATGTTATAAAATATATGAAATGTTATAAATTATAAATAATACAAATAATTAAACTATTTATAATCTATATTATTTTGAATATTAAACTAAATTATTATACATTATTTTCTATTATAAATTATAGAATATTTGAATTACATTATAATTTATAGTACTATAAAAATGTATTTGAAGGATGAAATCCAATATATAAAAAATAAATAAATAGAATATTTTATAATTTATATATTATATAAAAAAAACTTATTACATATTTTCTAATATATATATATATATATATATATATATGAAAAAAATATATATATGAAATTAAACTATTTATAATCTATATTATTTTGAATATTAAATTAAATTTCACATTATTATCTATTATAAATTATAGAATATTTGAATTATATTATAATTTAAAGTACTATAAAATGTATTAATTATATATTAAAAATCAGAAAATCGGATGGGTTCATGGTATTGTTGATGTGGCTCCAAGAACAAGTCTTACTTGGACAAATCACGTTAAGTGTGAAATGCAGCTTGTGCAAGCTTCAATGCGGGGTCATCATTTAGATAATCGTGGAAAAGACAGCAACAAATAGCTGGAGAAGGCAAGAACCTTACTGAAATAAAAAAGATGTATAATAAAAAACAAATCTGATGATAACTGAAACTTTTGTGAGCAATCAGGCACAAATGATCTTCAAAGACTGCAATCCTGAGCTCTTCTCTCTCTCTCAACCACATCCACATATGCACAGACTCAAATGTAAATAACTATAATGCAAGGAAGTCGTCTTCATTTACAGTCATGGTGGTCACGGGAGGGGGTCTGAGGTTTCACCCCTTTTCACTACAGCATCCTGTATGCCCCCTTTGTGCCTGCGCCAACCCCGAGCGAGACGAAGGAGAACAGGGTTGGCACAGCGCCACTGAGGGCATTCAGTCCCAGGAGGGAGAGGTGACGGGTGCATTGATGTGAGCGTGCATTTAAATGCATCCTTACAGTGGGCTGTATAAAGCAGCCTGTCTATTCAGCCCCTCAGCTGTTTCTCATCCACCCTCCCAGATCTCAACACTCTTTTAATCGTGTTTGTTTCTTTTGCAAAACTTTGCATGCTATCTAAGTTACATTCTACACCCGCTCCCTTGCCTTGGTTTTCCAACCCAACCCAATTTTCAGGGCTTTTAGTCAAGATCTTCCTTTCTTTCTTGCATTCTTCTGTTCCTATTTATCTCATGCACAGTCTCTCTCTCTCATGTTTCTAGCTGCAAAACCTTGGGACTGCGTCAGTAGTCAAAAATGTTATGCAATCAATCATATTCATCTCATGTAAGCTGCCGTCTCAAACAGAGCCTACAGCAATGAACCCGTTTACCCAGTATTACTATTATGTGAAATAAAGCTAAATAAAAGCAACTGCAACTGAAAGGCTAAGTGCAACTGATAGGTTAAATGAGTTTGTGTGTTTGATTTCAGAAACACAGACCAGATTACAAAACACAAGCCACCAGGATACTTAAAGTGATAGTTCACCCAAAAATGAAAATTCTGTCATCATTTACTCACTCTCATGTTGTGACTTTCTTTTTTCTGTGGAGCACAAAAGAAGATGTTTTGAAAAACATCTCTTCCTTTTCATCCATACAATGAAAGTCAATAGGCTCCAGTGTTGTTTGGACAGAAGAAAGTAAGTCATACAGGTTTGGAACACCAAAAAAAAAAAGTGGCGTAGAAACAATTTTCATTTAGAGACTGTACAAATAATTACAAAGAAAAAGCAAGTAACACATCAGATTAATTCATATGAAATTGCAACTTTAAAATAATTATTTTTAAATTATGTTTTCCAGTAAGATTGGTTTTATGAACCCCAGTTCACTCTTGATTTCAAATTTTCCACACATAACACCAGATAACGATGGAAGTAAAAATTTTTAAAAAAGGTAATTGCAATGTTTTCTCTCACAATTCTGACTTTATAACTCACAATTGCGAGTTATAAAGTCAGATTTGTGTGAGATAAAGTCACAATTGTGAGTTATAATGTCAGAATTGCGAGTTATAAACTAGCAATTGTAAGAAAATAGTTACTTTTTTTTTCGCAACTGCAAGTTCTACAAAAAAATTGTGAGATGTAAACTTGTTGAAAAAGTCGAAATTTCGAAAAATAATTTTTACAAGTTAAATGATGAAAAATATTTATCTTTACATGAACTACCCCTTTAACCACACAAAATTTGGTCCCACTTTGAAAGAGCGTTGGTTAGCAGCATGACTGTGCTGGTGCACTTGGAAATGTTGGTCTAAGCTAGATGAGGGTTAATCTCTGTGTGTAAATATGGGCATTTTATGAAGCTGTCGTGTGGACAGATGCTCCAACTAAGACTGTGTTTATGTGTACATGTGTGTGTTGCATGGAGTGCTGAGATGGATGGATGCCAAACAGCCCCAGCTGAGCAGTTGCAAGCAGTAGTTGAAACAGATGTTATTCCATCGCTAATATCTCTCTTAAGACCAAACCTCCCCTTTGTTCAACTCCATTTTACAACTTCTCTCTCCTTCTCTGCTCTGCTATTTCTTCATCTTTCAAGAACAACAAATACAGATAGTATTGCCTATATGTTGTAATAAAAATGTCAAGACACCTTATCTGTTGGCATAAATTTGTGACCATGGACCACAAAACCAGTCTTAAATGTAATTTTTTTTTTAATTGAGAAGTGTATTGTTAAAAATGCTGTATAAATAAATTTGACTTTGAATTCATCAAAATGTTCCATCTTAACTAGTCTTGACTGTATAGCCACCTTAAATATGAAAATATCTTATTTTTACACGCTCACTGATAGTTCTACCAAGATTTATATTGATATTTTAAGCAGATGGATTCTTACTAAAGCTACCAACAGTAAGCCCAGGATATTTTACATGATAGTGTACAATATTTTTGTCACCTCTTTTCCGTAAAAAATAAACTGGGAACTCACGATGAGAAAATAGAGAGATTTTCTAAAGCTTGTCACTGCACAGACTCTTAATTAAGTGTCAGTACAGTTTGTCATCCTAAACACAGCCACACCATGAGCAGCAACCCTTCATCAACTCTGAACATGTGGTTAACCAGTGCTGCCACAATCATCACTCCTCAGTTCCTGAAATAAATAAATAAATGACTAGGGATATGGCACATTATTCTGTTCTGTCAAATGTTTGCAATATTCGGTTGACTGGGCTTAGAGAGGCTGCGGCCCAGCTGATCCTCTCCTGGATCCCTGAGGTGGTGTAATGGTGTGTCTCAGATGGAGAACGCTCTTTCGCAGAGACCACCAATGGTAAAAACCCAGTGATAATAAGATGACAATAATAATAAGAGTATAGTATGCTAGTATGTTATTCCAAATTCAACTTAACTGTCTGAATTAATCAAACTGCCTATAGAAAAGAAACTTAACTTGAAATTTTGAGTAGATTGTAGATTGGCTAGCAAGAATTTTCAAAGGAGCATCCCCAACACTGTAAACAGTAAATTTACGTTTTCTAAAAAGATTAAAGTCTACATGCCCTCTGTGCCACAGGGACTAGCATGAGAGGTTTGAATGAGACAGGAACAAACTTTTCAGACACAAACAGTCATGACAAAAACTGATGCAAACAGTAAAAAGATTTTGCTTGAATATTTCATTAACTCAAACAAAAACACACACTTTTTGTGTAGCCTGACATGCTTAATCTGTTTCCATGCTGGCACACTGAGCATAAGTCTGACTTACACTTGTTTTGTTTTTTTCTCTCTAAACTCCACATATCTCTCTGAACTCTCTGAATTTGTTTTCCATGTCCTCCTGTGGATGACTAACACCCCATAGGAAGGAAAATCACATGTGAAATATCTTTAACATCTCAGTTGTTTATTCTAGACAGCAAAAAAATAAATAAATAAAAAGAGCTCAAAAATATGAATGAGACAGTTGAGGAGACGTAGGCGGCAGTTTTTTGACTCGTGCTTCCTTCTTCCTCCGTCTTACACTTTTGAAACTTTATTGGCTCATTGCAGCTTGTCTGTGCACTTACCCAAAAGCCTGGACAACTTGAGTTCAAACCAGAAATGTGATGTATTGCGTCTTTGAACAAGCTTTTAATTTATTTTTATTTTAGAAGAAACGTCTGAGATAAAGTTAATACTTAATAAATACACTACTGTACTGTTCTTAAGTTTTTATTGATTTTTAAAAAGTCTTATATTCACCAAAGGTGTATTTAATTGATCACAAATACAATAAAAAATAAATATGGTTAAATATTACAACTGTTTTTGGTTTAGTTCTGTTATATACATATTTAAAACTTAATGTCAATTAATTTTATTATTGTAAATAAATTATGTGATATCAAAGCTGAATTTTCAGATATATATTTAAAATTTTATGTCAATTAATTGTAATATTGTTATTTATTCCTGTGATATCAGAGCTGAATTTTCAACAGACATTAGGCTTCAGTGACACATGATCCTTCAGAAATCATTCTAATATGCTGATTTGGTGGAAATATTTCTCATTATAATCACACAGTTTTGCTGCTTAATATTTTTGTGGAAACCGTGATGCTTTTTTTTCCAGGATTCTTTGATTAGAACATTTAAAAAAAACAGCATTTATTTGAACAGAAAGGCTTTAAAAATCTTACTGGCCCCAAACATTTGAACGCTTATGTAACTGAGAACTCTATTAGTTGTACTGAGCTATAAAAGGCTAACCTCCAAGCATAAAAATTCCTCTGAGATGTTAAAGTTTCACAGTTAAAAACATGTTTGGTAACTGAAATGAAAGCCCAGCTGTCATATGTCTGCACATACTTACAGAAAGCTCTCGTCAGATCACTAAAAGAGAGGTGCGTGCGCAGGGGAGGGGGAATGACGGAGAGCTGAAAAGATGTCTGAGCCATTAACATTCATCCTCTAATAAGATTGCAGTGGTGAATAAATCAGTGTTCAGACGAGCCTCATATAAACAAAGCCAACATGGCACACAACTGCCCAGAGCTCCACTGACCCACTTTAGCTAGGCCTTTTTTGGGGAGTCAGTAAGGGTAACCGGTCCCAAAGGGGGGGTTACTGGTAGGGCAAGCGTCTGTTTACAATGCAAGTACATGAGCATGGGGAGGAACTCAGAGTGAAGCTCAGAGAAATCACATTTGAAGCCATTTAGCAGTTGCTTTAATTCAGAGTGAATAAAGATGTAATCAATTACTCTGGTAATTATGATGACTAGGTGAGAGGAGTATCTGGGAGTAAGTTTTCAGCAAGATCATTAACTATGAGCACAGACTGCTCATATCATGTTACAACGGTATGATTTTAGGGGGGAAAGGGAGAGAAAAAAGATTTTTAATCTAGCACACCTGGCAGACAATTGATTCCCCTAAACAGAAATGGGATTAAATGTAGAGCAAATGGAAATCTATGTTTCCTGATCTTTAGAAATAGATCCCAACAATGCCTCAAACTGTGTTCAATCATCAATCAAAAACCAGAGGTTTCAGTATGTACAATCTTAAAAATATAGGTTCTTTATTGGCATCTATGGTTCCATGAAGAATCTTTAACATTCATAGAAACTTTACATTCCACAAAAGGTTCCTTATAGTAGAAAACATTGTTATTAAAATGTTCTTCTTACAAAAAAAAAAAAAAAAAAAAAAAAAAAAAAAAATAAAAGGTTTCGTTCACTAAAAGGATCTTTGGGGAACCAAAAATGGTTCTTCTTTGAAAAAAAAAAAGGACCTTTTATTTTTAAGAGTGTACTTAAATGTTTATCAAATTCTCACAAAATCAAATTATCTATTCTATCCAGATTTATTTTATAGATGTATTTACTCATGGATATAGCTCTATACTTATTGCATACTGCATGTAAGCCATCTTAAATCTAAAAGGAGAAACATCTGAGACAAAATCCTTATGTGAAGCATAACTCTCATGAGCTATGAAAGATCAACCTCTGAGCAATAAAATGTTCCTCTAGGAATGAAATACATCAATACCAGTACATTTGAGGTTTACTCTAACTTCTAAACATGACCTCTGAGCTGATGTAAAGGTTGGGGTTGCAGTCAGGGTCATCAAATCCAAGAAGAGGGAAGGGCGAGAGATTTATCACCATAAATAAGTTGTTAATGGTCACTGGCCAGCAAGGGGATGGTCTCAGATTTTAATCACGGCATGAATTACGACCTCTGGATGACAGGAAGACATTGTGGAGAGAGAATTGCACTCAGTTTTACATTTCTGCAGTATTGAAAGCAACTGAAACCGTGAGACTTTAATTTACCCTAGGAATACCCCACTAAAACCCCAAAAATATCATCAGTATGTGACTTTTATATGAAAAATCTGGTAGTTGCTTTTCAGGAAGCAGTGAGCTTAGCTCTCAAGCATCCTCCCCCCTGTTTTGACCTAATCTACCCTTGAACAAGCTGAATTTCATATCTCTTCATACTTATTTTCAGCTTAAACATAATCCTCATGATGACCTCTTTATAGCAGCAGTCACAGGCCCTGCGTTTGTTTCATGGTAAATGCATTTGTTTAATTATTGCCACTTTTTTTTAAATTGGACTTCTTAATAATATTTTTTCTAGCAAAAGAGAGAGTTGTAGGCATAATGCAAGACACAGGAAAACAAAGCAGGTTTTATAACATACATTTGTGTGACTAGACTGGTGTAAATGTGGGTCACGTGTTAGGGCAAAAACAGTTCAGTTCAGCTCAAAATAATCTGGCAGCGAGAGGGAAGTTTCCTAATAAACTTTCCTCATAAAGAATCTGGGAAAACATGTGGTACTTTCTGCTCCACAGCACTCGGCCTGTCCTTGTGTGATTCCTTAGTTTCCCTCATGACCAGATGTGCCATGAGGAGGGCTGATCTTCTCGAGAGGTTCCCTCTGTTTTATTCCAATTTAGAACTACATTTCTACATTTCCCAAAGAAAAGGCCAGTGGTGTTTGCTTATGTAAAACCTGCCATCATCATACTAGGATGTCAGAATTCAGATTGGCTCCCATTTAATTAATGTGCGTGAATTTGAATGGAATTGGCCACATCCCACAGGGAGTTGAATCGGAATGGAATTCTCAATTCAATTCTGAATAGCACATAACCCTGGTGCTAAGGTTCTCTGAACATTTGCTATGCAGTCGCTAGGGTGTTTTGGATGATTGCGAAGTGGTCAGAAGAGCCCATCCTCACTCTGGTTGCTAGATATGGCTTGAAAACTTCAATGTAAGTCTATAGGATTTTTCACCCATTTCATCATCCACTAGCCGAAAATCACAATTCTAATCACCTACATAAGTTATAGCACACCTATCCTAAACAAACCAAATGACAAGTATGAGCAGTATTAAAGGTGCGGGATGAAATATTGACAGTTAGTGGTTGAAGTGGGTGCTGCACTCCAAATTCAAAATAATGGAAAGCGTTGGAAAGAATGGAAAATAGTTATTTCTCCCATGCCCTCCTTAGAATCAATGCTCACATGGGTTGCCAGATTGAGGACACGCAAGAGGAACAAGCACAATTGTCAATGGAAGGCGATGAGCCTTACACTCTAAGTTGATGAGGTGATTTATCCACGTTTTACTATGCCTCTATTTATAAAGCTTCCTAGGGGGCTTTCACACTAACATTTTTGGTGCATACCTGGGTGATGTCAGTGTTTGGTTAATGTGAATGCTGTTTTCTGAACTTACGCATCTGCGAAACCTGAGTCCACCCAAAAAAGGGTTGTCTGGGGTACGGTTCATGCAAACTCCGGTACGGTTTGCCTCTGATGTGAACGTAATCTTTAGATGGATGCTGAGGCTTTTTAGGTTGGGTAGAATCAGTGATCTCTGAGCCAGTTCGTTTTCAGGCTTCCATGGATGCAATATGCTGTGTTGTTCAAAAACTGGCAACCCGGGGTGTTGAAATATTATTGAGTAAATTGGCAGTGGGCGGAATGATGCAGACCAAAACAAAAACAGACATTCCGACACGGAAAGCACATTTCAAAATAGAATAACTGGCTGCAGCAATGTTTTTTGGAGAAACAAGTATGTGAACTTACCATGTTTCCTAAATATTTACAAACATATTATGGTATTTTTATGTTTTAGTACAGTCAAAAAATACAGCACCTTTTATAGTAAATTTTGCCATAGTGCATAACCTGTATCTTCTAAGTGCTTACCTGCAGAACATTTGGGTTCCTTCCATAACGTAGCACTGCCCCCCATTAAAGCAGTAGTTGGGCTGCAGGTCACATGGGGACTTGCAGGAGCCATTGGTGCGGACAAAGCCCTGCCGACACTCTGAGCCGTTAACTGAGTCGACCGCACCGGGGGGAGCACGAGGGCCTTCGCCCACAGTGGCTCCTTTGGGGAGCCTGAAAACGGGGTTGGAGGGCAATCGAGCAGTGAAGATGTCCTCATCATAAGATTCAGTAGTGCTAAAGAAGAAGTCTTCTTCGGTGGTGGGAGACACACTGTCATCGTAGGGTGTCACGTAGTCATAGTTTTCAGGCATGGACCAGGAGGTGGGGTCACGGCCCTGAAGCTCATGCGGGGAAAGAGTCAGTGGGCCAAGGTTCTTGCGGTGGGATCCAGAGTCAAAGAAATCTACGTTGACGTCAGGCGGGGAAGGGTAATGAGTAGGGAATGGGGTTGTGGGAGATGTCTCATGGTCGAGGTCAAACACAGTGGTCTCCATGTCTTCTTTAGCATCCTGCCAGGATGGTAGTGTAGGCATTTGCTGCCTCACTTCTTCTTCCTCTTCTTGTTCCTCTTCCCTCTTGAAGGAGGTGACATGCTCCTTCACGAAGGAGGTATTGACAGGCAAGAGTTCGGTTTCAGCAGAGTCGAGGTTGTTATCTAGGCTTGCAAAAGTAGTTGTGCCTCCCTCACTGGAAGTTGGAGTTCCAGGAGTTGGCGAGAAGGCCTCTTCCAGCATACCACTGCCTGCTTCTTCATCTCTAAACTTTTGTCTGGTGCGAGTCAGGTCTAAGGAGCTGGACAAGTTGTTGAAATGTGACACCTCCTCTATCTTCTCCTCCTTATCCCCGGTAGATAAGGAGGTCACATTAACAGCACTATCAACCTCAGTTTCATTTCCCACCACAGAGTTACCTGTTGAAAGGAGCAGATTACAGTTAGGAGAACTCAACAAATCAATGAAAGCCCTTGCATTAATTCAAAAAGCCACTGGTATTTAACTCTTTGCTATTTCCTTTTCAGTGGTAGGTTTCATAATATCTTTAAAAAGCTTCTTTAGCAAGCCTTGAGATTAGGTGCAATTATTTTACTAATGTACATGTTTCTCAAAGACAGGATTAGCGATTAGGGGTTATGACTAGATTCATAGTGGCTCCTGGCGGATATATTCAGCCCAGCCCATACATTCTTTTGTCATCTTTTCAGGTCTAATCCAACAACATTGTAATTTCATTAAAATAAATATAGTGTTCATTATTTTGCAGCCATTATGTGAACAGGATATTCAATGAGGAAATTTGTATCCATCAAATTGACTGTGAAAAACACTATATAACATGTGGTTGAAAAATAAATGTTTTTTCTTTCTTTTAAATAATAAAAACAAATGAATCATTCACAACAGGTTAAAAATACTACTAAAAGCATGGATACTGCCAATGAAGTAATGGTCAGCTAAAAAGATGGTCATCTCTTTCCAAACTTTTTTTCTCAATGACTAACAGTCCCATAGACCTCAATATAGCTTCAAGTGCGATTCATTATCATTACATTCTTTTATATGGATTCAGAACTTGACATTTAGCCACTGGGAAATATTGCTATGAACAGAGATTCTGTAGTTGTGGACTTAAAGCTCAAAAATATGTTGCGGCTTTCACTACACAGGAAATTGTGTGCATTTCCGGAATGGCAATAGTGCATTTTGTATTTGGGCTCATGCATCTAACAGTGTGTTTTAAAACACAGTGGATCTGTGATCCTGCTGTTCTATTGTAGAGTAAAAGTCAAAGCAAACTTACATGGCACTCTATCTTTCTTGAAGACTCTTGTTTCCAAAGATGGCTGATTTGCATGGATTCTCCTTTGCCATTATCTGACTGCTCTAGCAATGAAAAGTTTATTTACATCTGTAAGGCCAGGACATTTTTGTTCCAAGACCATCTGTGTTTTTCACTTAAATCCAGTGACTAATAAAGAAATTAACTGAGTATAGTGGGAGATATAACGTGTGACAGTAGAGACTAAGGTCTTCGGCATGGAGAGGCTCCTCAGAAATTTTTTTTCCCAAAAATGGCCAGATGTGCATGGTCTGGATTTTATTAGTGAGCGTGAATCACTATGAAAGATAATAAGATGAATTTGATACAGCTCCTTTGTGGTAACATTAGTCTCTGCATTCATGCAAGATTAACATGCCTTTCAAACAGATGTCAAATCGATATTAAGGCATAAACACCAAACACAAAACAACAAAGAGGAAACCAATTCAAGCTTTGTACGTTTAAAACAGAATAGCAAGCACGTTAAATTTAATATTTATAAACCTTGTTGTAATTGTAAAAAAAATAGTAATTGCCAAATATTTTTTCAGTTTAAAAGAAGTTTTCTACTTTATTATATTTTAAAATGTAATTTACTACTGGGATGGCAAAGCTGAATTTTCAGCTGCCATAACTCTAGTCTTCAGTGTCACATGATCCTTCAGAAATCTGATTTGAAAATGAATTTGAAAAACTAAAGGTACAATTATGAAAACACTATGTAGACAAATATCTTTAGCTTAAGTGCACAGCATAAAAAATGAATCCTATGTTTATTTTAATACAAAATATAATGACTTATACAGGAAGACATGACCAATCTAAATAGAATCAGATGTGTAATTAAAATTCATGATCTCTACTGTACGTTAAAAGAAAGTGTTTTGCACCATTAACACAGCCAATGTAAAGTAATAAAGCTCTCATTTGAATAGCAAAATCATATTTGCAGTTTAGTGTATCTGCTTAATTGTATAATGGTGTTTTAGTGTGACTCATGGTATAGAGCAGCCAGTGATTCAGTTTGGGATAAAAGAAAAAAAAAAAAAAACTGTGGTGTGGAAGATCTGAATTCGATAAGCGAGGACAGTTAATGCACAGCATCCTTCAATCATTTGCAAATGTGTGTCATGGATACTTTACGTTAATCTAATCAGGAACAGGATTTTCACATATGCTTTTAGGTATCTCTTTTTCATCTAACAGAATATGTCGTGGCGGTAAAACAGGTAAGAATATTTGATTTTTAGAAGTAAGAACATTTGACACCAGCTGGAATGCTGGTTTTGCTGATTTTGTGGGTTAAATAGCCAGATCTGGGTCAGATCTGGGTCAGCCACTGCATTATCAAAGATCTCCTGCCATACTATTTAATACTTCTCCCAGATGGGATGCAGTACTGAAGAGAGGAAACAGGGGCCCCAGGCAAAGCAGACACAAAAACGCCCTTGTGTTTCCCCTTTTCTCTCAGATGCCAAATTTTGTTACATAATACTCAGTTACCCCTTTTCTCTCAGGGACCCCAATGCAGCCCAGAGGGGAGGAGGTAATTTGGGGTTTGTCACTTGTTTGGTGGCCAGGCTGGGAGGAATGATGGCCATGGCATCTTAGTTGCATGACTTTGGGGAGACGCCAAGCTCGTTGTTTGTGCAGCTCTGTAGACACTGAAGGGAGGACAGTGAAGAGCACTGACAGCTTGTCTGTACCTCAGATGGTCTTCTATCATAATCATATCTTATAATGATGACGACATCGTCGTGACATGACATACAGCCAAGTATGGTGACCCATACTCAGAATTCGAGCTCTGCATTTAACCCATCCAAAGTGCACACACACAGCAGTGAACACACACACCCGGAGCAGTGGGCAGCCATTTATGCTGAGCCACCCGGGGAGCAGTTGGGGGTTCAGTGCCTTGCTCAAGGGCACCTCAGTCATGGTATTGCCGGCCCGAGACTCAAACCCACAACCTTAGGGTTAGGAGTCAAACTCTCTAACCATTAGGCCACTTCACTTTATAACAGATCTGTAGTTTCTTTAAAGTCATATATATATATATATATATTTTTTTTTTTTCGGAATAAAATGGAATATTAACAATAAAAATTTGAAAATTTATGAAGTGCCTTAATCACTGCATCCCTCCAGAACTTTGCAATGACAAAAAAAGAATATATGCAAAAAATAAAAATGGATAGGGAGCAAACTGATGCAATGGAGTGGAAAACGTACAGGAAAAAAAGCAACTCATCAGTGTTGTCAACACAAAAATGGCTCTATTCAATAGGCTTTTAAGAAATTCCATAGTTTGTAAAAACACAGGATTCCATCCCTTCATGGAATATTTTACCATGACTAATTATGCAGAGGTATTAAATCTCAGATCTTTTGACCTTAAGACATAATCAGACAGCTGCCACTGGACGTCTCTCCACCTCCCGTTGCATGAATCTTTTCATTTCTACACTCAACAGGTGGTTGGATGGAGGAGGGATGTGTTGCCATGGGAACCAGCTTGCCCTCACTGTGCAGAGTGAATGCAGCGATGGAGCTCGAATGCGCTGTGTAAAAAAACCATCATCAAATGTATAAGTCCACATCATATAGATGCAAGTAAAAAAAACACCTAGAAAATATAAACGTGCTAAGCCTTCGACAAAAAAGGGGGTTAAAAAATAGACACAGCTGCTTAATTTTCTAGCATCAACAACCACTGATTTTTATTTTATATCCTGTCATTTTTCTACACTACACGTTAGATACATTAGGGGTGGGGTGATCAGTTTCTGATGAAACAAAATGGCAGCAGCCCACATCAACACAACACATCTTTATAATTCACTCCCTTTACGCATTTAATTCATTAATTAAAAGGCAATGAAGACCCAGTAAACTCCTGCCTTCAAAATTTAGTTAAAACAAATGAATCCTATCACAAATAATGGCAATAATGCCATTTGTCCTCCCATTGTTCTTACTCTGAAAACAGACTGCAGTGACTTTCTTTGGCAGCAAAAGATTGTGAATGAATGCAAATCTGATTAAGCTCACCTAAAACCATCCAAAACATGCAACTTGTTGTTTTCAACTAGTTTACAACAGATCCAGCTGAAAAGACATGGCCCCTTTGCCTAAAAATGTATCCACACAACAACCAATTATTTTTTTTTTCTTACTATTTGTCACAACAAGACTTAATACTAAACTGCAACCTGTAATTTAAGAAGATATATAAATGACATCATACTCCTGGAACAAAGAACAGGGAGGTTTAATTGCTGGTACTCAGGACTGCATTGAAATTTTAACTAAAACTGCACATCTTGCTCATTTGGGAATAATAGCCTAGATTCAGAATGGTGGATTTCATTTAAAGGGACGGATAAATATCTTTCTCTAAATCTCAAGGGAATTGGGAATCCAGTGTTCAATGCTTTGGATTGATGCACAGTAACAGGTGGCACATACATATTGATAAATCTATTATTAATCATGCATGGGTCATTGAATTTTTTTAATTTATTAAAATCATATAAAAATCAAAACAGATTTCCATTTGTTGACATCAGAGCAGTTATTTTACGTAATAAAAGAACATGATACATACATGATACAGTCTAAGCATTATGATTCGATCGGAAAGATGTGGCAGGCAACACCTTTTTTTCTCTACCAGCAGCAGAATCTCTCTGCACAGAAAATGGCAAGTGTGTCCACTGGACTCTTGAGACAATAAAAAGGTGATTCAGGAAATACAGATCAGAGCATTGAAAGTGAATACATTATCAAATCAGTTACTGGGACAAATCTAATTTTCCTGCAGGTTATACCATGCCAGTAATGACCTAATGGATCGGAAAAGGCTGTCTATGATGGCCAGTGCCACACTTCATCTACTCAAATTACCATTTAGTCATCAAATTAATATATATATATATATATTATATGGCACAAATATAATAATCAGGATGAACAAAACAAGTGCGAGAAAACGAATATATAAAGAATTAAATAAATACATTTACATGGAAGGGAGGAAGTGAACTGGTCTAAAATCAAAAGCAGGTTCATCCATAAAGCTAACAAAGGGCACGGCCACCGGTGACATCATTTATACCTGAATGAGACTAAGACCACACTGGCTGCCATCACAGCAGCTTTAACAAAGGTGTATAGCTGATGTAGTGCAGCTTTGGGAATCAAGTAAAATATGTCATAACAAACACCAGCTGTCATCCATTTTCATATTCCTATTAGCAGATTAAAAAAGACAGCATATTTTCCCAATCCTGTTGCTGGGCGAAACTGAGAATCCAACTAGGTGGACAATGGACCTTCTAACCACCAATGTACAGTAGAATTATACAACAGATTTTAAATGATTTCTTGCTTATTTATATAACGACAGCGCGCGTCAATGAGATCATCTCTAATGCTCAGTGATCTATCGGAATTTTAAACACACCAGCGGTCAAGGAAACCGTTGCTCCCATTGGGTTGGTCCTCCATCCTTTGGCACTTTTAGAAGAAGGAGAACGACAAGATCTCTGGAATAACCCAAGTGGCAAACCGTGACAACTATAAAAGGCATTCTTGTTCCGTGCGTAAAATCAAACTACACACATAAACAGTGTGATTTGCAGTGCGTGAATGTCCAAGCATAAATTATTTCGTGCTTTAATCCTGCCTTTGTGAGCCTCCATCATTGCCATAGTGACAACAGCTGCTCTGTAGAGTAATCACAGCGCAGTAACTCTACACTACTACTACTACTACGGCATAAAACAGCCATATGGAATGAGGAATTTGCACATTATTTAAGGTCATAAATATCAAAAATGGTTGCAAATTGCTTGCAGATGTTTTCTGTGGTGTGTCTTCCTTTTACTTAATGATGTGCATTTTGGACGAAGCCCCAAATTTCCCAGTTCGACATTTAACCTACATTTCTACGGCGCTGGTCCAGGCACATCAGCAGCAGCCGGCGCGCAGTCATGACTTACGCACAGCAAAACCCAGCAGCGGCTGCACTACTGACCGACATTCTCATTTTGTGATGCTGTTCTGTCATGCCTCCTCGTGTTTGAAGGCTACTGAGTCTTAACTATCAGCTGATTTAATATGCATGTGAAAAATCTTACCATGTGCAAACAGCGGTGTCAAGAAGACAAGCAGAAGCACAGAGAGCATCGGCACGCTCCAGCATCTCAGACACGACCTCATCTCTTTTCGGTTCATACTTGCGTGTAACTAAGAAATCTAGCAGAAGAAAAATTCTATAACCCTTTGGAAACAAAAAGTGTTCAAGTAGGGAAGTAAATCCTAGATGTGTTTTGTCCGATCTGTTATATCGTATCTCCTTTGCGCGTCTCCATGTCCACTTCTTTTGTGAGGTGTCTTCACTGGTCGTATTTGTTTACTTCTATTTTTTTCAATGTGATGGAATTTGTTCCTTTATGGTCCCATTGCCACAGACAAAATGCAAGTCGGTGGTCTTGCTAAGAAGCGGGAGGACGGGAGGACGGCGCTGCGCGGACACGGCCGAATCAACCGGGTTCTGAAACCAAACCGACGCGCGTCCACTTGGACAGAAGCGATTCTAAGCGTTCTCACAGTATGAGGGAAAATGATTTCGGCTCCCACTGTCTCCCCACCCCCTCTTCTCCCCAACCCCTCCCCAATTTCTTACTCCTTTCAATAATGTTCAACTACTGACAGACACAAACACAGCCCTCCATTGTACAAGCGCGATTTAGCTTTGCTCATCCAATGGGTTTTAACTTGGATAGTTGGAAACGATGTGGATTTTGCTGCTTGTCTTTCATATCCCAGGCTTATTCAAAGCTTTGTCTTTTATATTAATATATTAGCATACAGTTTAAATATTGTATATTATGTTATTATTATTTGTTTAATTTATACAATTAGCCAAAATATACAATTATATATCCATATTTTAATTATTATTTAACTGTTTGAATATTAAAGACCACTTAAAAAATAGTTGGAAATTAAGTGTATTTTGCTGCTAGTCTTTCATATTCAAATAGCATATATGTTGAATATGAAAGAATATAACTATATTTTGTATTTTTTTATTACATAACAATATTAATAAATGGTAGTAGTATTGAATATGAAAGAAGAAAATAAAAATACATATATTATTATTAATGACATTCTAATATCTGTAGCAGTACTTTTTATTTTAAGCAAATGATAGATAGATAGATAGATAGATAGATAGATAGATAGATAGATAGATAGATAGATAGATAGATAGATGCAGGAACATGCAGATTTCAATAATGAATGTAATCCATTTAAAAGTAGATAAAAGGCCAGAGGAGATGCATGTGTTATCTAGGGCTGATATGGTCCAGATTGTTTATGGGTTGATGGTTTAAGGCGAGGAGAATGGGACAATAAAGCAGAAGAGGGGCAGGAGGCATGAGATACACTCCTCTGGCTGTGGTGATGAATGCATGAGGGCTGGAGGTGTCGGTGGGGGTCAGCAGCATTCTTCCACATAGCACCATTGAGAAAAACAAGAGACCAGCAAGTCAGTTTACCAGTGCCTTGGGTTTGAGGTTTATGTGTGTGTGTGTGTGTGTTAATAGAGCTCATTTTGCCCAAGGTTGAAATTTCTCTCTTCTGTTTGGAAAAATAACTAATGCTATCAGCAAAAAAGGAAGAAGAACACAAAACACATTGTATCATCAAGAAGTGATAGATCACCTGACTGTCCTTCAGTAACATAATGGAACAAATGAACCATAATGCCATCACTTTACACTGAAAGTTTCATCCAAACCTATTCAGCTATCACAAGTTTGAAAAAGCTGGAGTTGTTCAATATGTCTATGGGGAAAAAAGCTCCTCTGTTTGTTTCTGCTTACTGTACAGTGTAAAATTGTTCTGTCGTTTTCTTTAAAATTGACATAAACGCAATTCATTTCAGCATGCAACAATGCCAGATCACATTTTTTGGTCAGTTACGTCACTCTTCTCAAGAAAAGCACTTTTAAATCTACAGAAAGTTTCACCGGGTGGCTTTTCTTTTTTCTTTTTGCACTTGCTGAATCTACAGGGGTCATATACTGTATTACTGCATTAATATTTCAAACAGGATATATGATTTTCCTCTGGTCACTGAACAGTTAGGACGGCATTACTGTATTGAGTTTTTGCAATAGTAATATAGAGACAGCAACAAAAAAACATAAATATATCTAAAATAAATGCAAATACACAAAACACTCTGCATTATATGATTTGATAAATTATTCTTAACACAATCTTAACTGATAATGGTCCATAAAAAAAGTCTCAAATAACTGATATTCTCCCACTATGGACTCATTAACCCTGTCCTTACACCTCCTTCTCCCCCTACTGGTTCCCACACCGCTCTCCGAGTGCAAGATTTGGTGTACTGCAGCCTCCAACCAGCACTCTGACAATAATACATATATAAAAGCGTATACATTTCCCTTATAGGTGCTGGGAAAGACACAGTCAAAGGTTTTGATGCACTTAACTGAATTTATGCTTAGATCTTAAAATCCTTTTGATCTAAAAGGCTTATGCTTACAGTGAAAAAAGAGGAAAATTCTTCATCATCATTTCAACATTTGCTCAACTCTCATATCATTCCAAATATGACTTTCTTCTGTGGAAGAAAAAAGGAGAAATTCTGATGAATCTGGTTACACCTGTAGTAGATATTGACTCACTTTTGAACTTTAATAAACAACATAAGTATTTTTTTCTCTGTTGTAAATAGCACTACACTTCTGAAGTAAAATACATAAATAAATACATTTTAGATTATATAAACACATATACATACATTCACACAGATAAGATTCTAGAATGTTTAGATTTTAAATGTAATACATTTTATATTTATTATAAGAATACAAAAATGATATATAACAGTAAAAATATACAGCTATGTAGGAGTTTTAATTGTTTTTGAAAGAAGTCTCAGTAACACTTCTCACAGTAACAGTTCTCACTATTAACTAGTTGATATTAGCATGTCTATTATTAACATATTGGCTGTTTATTAGTGTTTACAAAGCACATATTCCTTACTAACTATTAATAAGCAGCAAATTAGGAGTTTGAGGCAAAATTCATAGTTAATGGGCTGTTTATAGCGAGAACTGGACCTTAAAATAAAGTGTGACTGAAGTCTCTTGTACTCATCAAGGCTGCATTTATTTGATCAAAAATACAAATATTATTACAATTTAAAACTGTGTATTTCAATATATTTTAAAATATAATTTATTCCTGTGTTGGCATCCCATGATCCTTCAGAAATTAATATTTTAATAATAATCAATTTTAAATTAAATTTTTTGTGGAAACATGGATACATTTTTCAGGATTCATTGATAATTCTAAAGTTCAAAAGAAAAGCATTTATTTAAAGCAGGGATCTTCTGTAACATTATAAATGTCTTTCCTCTTTCTTTTGATCAGTTGAAAACATTTTTAAAAGTATTATTTTCATCCCAGAAAAACAAACAAACAAACAAAAAAAATACATAAAACAGCATCTGTTTCCCTGCTGAATATACACAGTTGATCAGGATGCTGAATAGGTTTCTTTTATTGGACTCATAAGAAATAACTATTATTAATTATAGGTTTAAAAATAGAGTCACAGAGGAATTGCCTATTAAAAATGAACTAGATAAAAAAAATAGTTGAGACAGGCTTGAGAAAGCCTGACCAGAAAGTTTGAAAAAGTTTTAAAAGTTTGACGGTCTGAAATAGTCTGAAGTTTAAAGTAGTTTTATAGCTTAAAGATTGAAATATTAGAATGGAAATTTAAATGAGTTCATATGGCTTAGAAATATTGCTGAGGTATTCTGGATGGTTGCTAGGGTGTTGCTATGCAGTTGCTATGGTACACTGGGTGGCTGCTAGGTTAGTTTGGATGGTTGCTAGGGTGTTGCTATGCAGCTGCTATGGTACTCTGGATGGCTGCTAGGTTAGTTTGGATAGTTGCTAGAGTGTTGCTATTAAGATATATATTAGAAAGGCAGACAGACAGATTTCATCCCAGAAAAAAAATGCATAAAACAGCATCTTTTCCTGCTGAATATACCCAGTTGAATAAATGAATAAATGAGTAAATGCTGAATAGGTTTCTATTATTGGACTCATGAGAAATTACTATTATTAATAAGGTTAGGTTTAAAAATAAAGTCACAGAGGGACTGCCTATTAAAAATGAATAAAAGTGATTATAAATCTGCATGAAAGGTTAAGGGCAGTGCACTGATGAAGCTGAACACAGGTGAGATGTTTCTATTAAACCTTATTCAGTTCTAAAAAATGCTTTTTTTTTTTTTGGAAAAATGGTAGGACTGTGTTCAGTTTTAATGTATAGGTGAAGATGTTTAGTTAAGGATGACATTCTGAAAGCCTCCAACAGCCTGTTTGTAATTGATGATCCATTATTGATTGGGCGAAGTGTAAAAGCAGCAAAGAACAAGGCCCCTTGATGAGCACCGCTGGCACTACACCTTCTTCTTTCAAAGCTAAAACACCCCACTGGGGAAACACACAAACACACAACATGAAACAAACATATCAGGTGGTTCACTTTGTCCTTGGACTTGTTGAAAGCTCTAACTAGTACACAAACAAGCAGATGTCCTAAAAAACAGTAATCAGGTTTTTTAACTATGCTTAACCTGTAAAGCATTTTTAACCCCAGGTTGAAGCCACCTTTAACCCTGAGTTATGAAGCCCTGCTGTTATTGTGATACCAAAGGTATACTTTGAAACAATGTGGTGCTATGTGTATAAACCTACAAAAATAATAACAACACAATAACGACTTGGGCAAACAATGAAAAATATTTAGGTTAAATATCTATCATAATCCTATCATCTCTTCAGCTTGATAGTGCTGTTTTAATAGTTGTAGCTCCAATTGGAACAAGACATGGAAAATATTTAATCATAAAAAGAACAGAAACAGTTCCCCCAAGTACAATAATGTGCCCAGAACGGAGGGATCAAAAATAGAGTTCACTTTAAAAAAATATTTCATATTCAAAAACAAACGAATGCTTTAAAGAAAGTTCCCCGCTAGAAAACATTATTACTTCTCTGCTGGAAATAATCTTTTCAAGCTTCCTAAAAAAAAAAGTTTACAATGACAATTAATTAATCAATCAACCAATCAATAAATAACTTCAACTCTGTGTAGGTGTCGCCAATCACAAAACCTTAGCAAATGCATAACACTCTGGTTACCTAGCAATGCCCTAGGAACCACCCATATATTCATAACGACCGCAACGTAGCAAAAAACAAAAACAAAACAAAAAAAACATCAACAACCCCATAACAAACCCCTTGGTAACCACCTGACAATGCCCTAGCAATGTAATAACCATTACACCTAAGAGCACCTAAACATTCACATAGCAACACTCCGTTACCTACTCAGCTGTGCCCAGCAACAACAGAGCAATGCCCTAAAAGCCACATAGAACACCTTAGCAATGCAACACTCTAGTAAAAAAGTGAAAGTGATAATCCTATCATCTCTTCAGCTTGATAGTGTTGGTAACCATACTCAGAATTCGAGCTCTGCATTTAACCCATCCAAAGTGCACACACACAGCAGTGAACACACACACACCGTGAACACACACCCGGAGCAGTGGGCAACCATTTATGCTGCGGCGCCCGGGGAGCAGCTGGGGGTTCGGTGCCTTGCTCAAGGGCACCTCAGTCGTGGTATTGCTGGCCCGAGACTCAAACCCACAACCTTAGGGTTAGGAGTCAAACTCTCTAACCACTATGTCACGACCATACCCAAACTTCTGCAACACTCTGGTTAATTAGTTAAAAAACACCTAGATATGCTTAGCAACCACATAATAACAAGATAAACAAAACACATAGTATCCAGATGTGCCCAGCAACCGCATAGCAACTAGGGGTGAGCGCTATACCGGTATGAAAGTGACTAACGTTACGGTATTATGTTGTTCCACGATATGGATTTTATCTTATCATGTGGCCACTTGCCTGATACATAAATAATTGAACGCAAAATATTAAAATTTAAAAATATTAATTTGACATTTTAATTACCTCTACATGACTTCGCAGTACCCGCTTGAGCGCTCCGTTATCAGTTGTAGAAGTTGTGGTTGTATCAATAACAGACCACTAGATTGATGAATCAGAGTTATATTGAGTTAAATAACTCTGACACAAAGGACCATTTCAAATATTCATATGAGAATCGTAAAAAAAAAATAGTTTGCTCAAAAATATCAAGCAGCACAACATTTACAACATTGATAATCAGAAATGGTTACTGAACAGCAAATCATATTTGAATGATTTCTGATAGATCATGTGACACTGAAGACTACAGTTATGATGCTGAAAATTCAACTTTGATCACAGGAATACAGTAGCCTATGTGTTAAAAGATTCAAATAGATAATTTAAATGGACAATATTTCACAATATTCCAGTGCTTACTGTATTTTTAATAAGTAAATGTAGCCTTGGTGAGCATATAATCAACAATTCCCTGACAACTGCACAATTGCCAAAAAACAAATGGCACAATAAAAAAACACTTTTTATGTCTATGTCCAATCCCTTACTTTTTCTAGTTATATAAGGTTAAAATATTTTGCCTGTAATCTTTTTTCTTATATCGCAATATAATATCAATATCGCCTGGAGAGTGTAAAATATTGTGGTATGAATTTTAGCTCATATCGCCCACCCCTAATAGCAACAACCTAAAAGACAGACATAACACCTTAGCAACCACATAGCAATGTCCAGGCAACTACCCAGAACACCATAGAAACAACAATTGGGTGACAAGTTACCTTTTAGTGCTTAATCCTGTTCTGTACACACACAGTTCAAGCGTTTATCGGACTGACAATTGTATTCTACAACTGAACTGACATCTGAAAAATTCAGGTTTAGTGTTTGCAGAAATTCTATGCAGTGTGTACAGAACCGAATTTAACAACTAGTTGTTAATGACATATTTAAATGAGTATCAGAGTTGTGGTGCAAGAATTCAGAGGGAAGAGGTACATCTTGATTAATTCGGGTTGCCAGATCTTGCTAAAAAAGGGCAAAAAAAAGCAAGCCTATAATAAACTTAAATCCAAATGTGTCAACTTGGAAATAAGACACATACCAAAATATTGTGTCCTGCACCTGTCTATATTTATAAAAATCCTTATAAACAGGATTGCTTTATGAAACAAGCTCAATCAACAAGCCCAAAGACGTATGCTTAATATGAATCACTTATAATAAGTGGACACGGCAACCCTTCAAGAGTGCATTTTGCAAACAGTATTGCCAAGTCTGTGATATTCCCACGGAATTGGGCTACTTTTATACTGCTGCCGTGGGTTCTGTTTTTAGTCTGCGGGTTAAAGCGACAAACCAGGGACCTGTGTGAGGATCCTGTTTGTGAACGAACCTAGCTCTCGGTTCCTAGCTCTATCTGTCAATGGATCACAAGCTTTCTGATGGACAGGCAACAGTTAGAGAGACTGGGGAAATTCATGACAAACATCAGTACCATCAGCACTGGTGCCCCCCAGGGATGTGTGCTCTCCCCACTGCTCTTTTCAGCTCAGCTCAAAATCAGATATCAGAAGAAGAAAAGGGCTCAGAAAATCACTCTGGATCCCTCACATCCAAGCCATCAACTTTTTGTACAGAGCACCGGACACCAGGACAGCCAGGCACAAGAAAAGTTTCCAAGCAAATCTACCTCATGAACAGTTGAATGTTCTCCCCTACTGTTCAATAAAAAGATGCGCAATACCGCTTTTATTTATTTAATACTACCCTACATCTTATTCCATTCCTCATAAATTCTATTCTTTTCCATCTATATACCACAACTGTACATACAAAATTTGTTTACATAAATGTGTGTATATATAATATATATATATATATATATATATATATATATATATATATATATATATATATATATATATATATATATATATATATATATATATATATATATACACACACACATATGTATATACATACACATACATGCATTTTATTCACATATCTTTATTTATTATTATCTGTGTGATGTTGTTGTTGCCTCGTTGTACTGGAAGCTTCTTTCACCAGAACAAATTCCTTGTATGTGCAAACATGCTTGGCAATAAACCACTTTCTGATATGCAGATATATTATAATCCAGTTCCTCTGCCCATGTGTCCAGAGTTAAGCCCCTCCTCCTTTTTCTCATACACTACTTCAGCGATTTCATTTGCCTTTATTCAAGTGCCATTAGCACACTGCTGCTATTCCTGGCTCTGGACAGGCTGGAGTTTGGATCATACAGGCTTATGTGCTGCCAACCAGAGCAGAACTAAACTGTTTGTGCAGCCCCCCTCCTCAGCGTTAGCTGTGGCCCATCCCCCCGTCTGTGGTCCCTCAATGCTCTGTCTCTCTTCGCTCGGCGCCATTGCTGTACAGTGGACATGCTTTGGTTTTTTCACTCATGTTGACTTGTGCGAGTGGTGACATATTATTACCATATTAATAGATTACAGAAATCGATCGCTGGTTCCTTGTATTTATTGTTGCGCATGAATCACAGCAGCGTGGATTAGCATGATGATCAATGATATTTCTTCATTACATTCATGTATCGATATGCCAAGAAGAAAAATGGTAGCTATATTAACATAAGGTGTTCCTGTGGTTCAAAAGTCATGCATAGCATTAGCAACAGCAAGGGCAGAAGTTAAATACCCGTGAAACAATATACATTTTGGGCGAATGAGATTTTTAATTGTTTTTGAAAGAAGTCTCTTATGCTCCTCAAGGCTGCATTTATTGGATTTTGTGAAATAAACAGTTGTGAAATATTGTTACAATTAAAATAACTGTTTTCTACATTTTTAAATGTAATTTATTCATGTGATGCAAAGCTGAATTTTCATCAGCCATTACTCCAGTCTTCAGAGTCACATGATCCTTCAGAAATCATTGTAGAACTAATTTCAAGAAACATTTCTTATTTTCAATCTTGAAAACAGTTGGACTGCTTAATATTTTTTGTTGAATCGGATACATTTTTTAAGCATTCCTTGATGAATAGAAAGTTTAAAAGAACAACATTTATTTGATTTATTTAATTGATGTTGCTTTTGATTCATTTAATATGTCCTTAATAAAAGTATTCGTTTATTAAAAAAAAAAAAAAAAAAAAAATCACATTGACCTCAAACTTTTGATCAATATTTTAAATATAGAAATTCTACATGAAATAAGAATATATATTTTTCCCATTTATATGCATATACGTGTGTGTGTGTGTGTGTTTCTTTTTTCCCCAATTAAATTTAAGCCACAGGAACACTTTAAACCACAGGTAAACCCTATTTGGATATCATTTTGAAATCCAATTAAAATCAGATTTTGGGAAATGCATTTTAATCTAAATGCTTAATTTGGATTAGTGTCTAGCCACTGTATCCAAATGCATTAATTGTAACTCTTTTGTTTCTTATCTTGAACAATAATACATTTGCTATGTATTCAATAGAGAAAAAGTGAATGGTTTTAAATACAGTATATGCATGAACTTTTAAAATGTTATAATGCAACTGAGAGTTGAAGTAGTTGAGTAGTTCAGAATCTCAGTGCAATGTCATAGACATGAAGAGAGGTAACATTTTCCATATTTCCATCCTCTACATCCATACTGACAGCAACTCTCGGTTGTTGTGGAAAAAAGCCTCTTGCCATCATGCTGACACTTTAGTCATTACTATGGCAACCAATGTAGATATATCAGATGTTGACTACACTGAACAAATGTATTCAATTTCATCAACTGCGAAATGACATGCAGACTTTCATATCTGAAAAACAAATCAAAGCTGAACTCAATTGTGAACAAAGAGTATACACAAAAGCGTCAGATAAATGCATAAATTAAATATAAATGACACAAATTGGACATTTTGTGAAGGTATAACACTTCAGTAAAAAAAAAATCCTTCTGGGAATTGTTTAAAGAGAATGAAAGGTGACAGACCAGCAATGACAACATATGGTTCATATGAATCATAACAACCTATCAGAGACCTGACAGATCCAGATGTCAGACTCGACGGCAGTGGGAATGGGCTGATACAGGCAGGCCAAGTGTGCTTTTGCTGTGGCATCAAACCAAATGGATATCAAATAGAAGAGATACAGCGAGAGAAAGAGACGGTTATGATGCTCCTACCGCAGACTTTAGAACAAATAAAGACACAGGAACAGAACAAGGTACACACTGCAAGCTAATCGTGGCACATGGTACACAGACCATTTACTGGATAGACACTTTGCAGAACACTGGAGAGTGGAATCTCAGTATTGGACTGACAGCATATCGCAACAGTGTTAGTTGCACCCCAAAATGAAAATTTTGTCATTAATCACTTACCCCCATGTCGTTCCAAACCCGTAAAAGCTTCGTTCGTCTTTGGAACATGAAACAAAAATAACGACTTTATTCAACATATCAACATATATTCTCTCCATATCATATCACCGTATGCTCTTCTGTATCATCCACGCCACAAGGATGCGCTCTTTTCTTTCAAATCAAAGCTAAATACACGTAGAAACAGCACATCCTTGTGGTATGGATGATACAGAAGAGCATAAACAGCATACGGTGACATGGAGAGACACAGAGGAGACTGTTGACAAAGGAATTGTTGAATAAAGTCATTATTTTTGTTTTCTTCGCTTGCGAAAAGTGTTCCCATCGCTTCATATAACCCAGACTGCACGTCTGATGGCAGATTACGTGGCAGTCTATGGGACAGTCACAGGCCTCCTGGTTTTCATCCAAAATATCTTAAATTGTGTTCCGAAGACGAACAGCGCTTTTATGGGTTTGGAATGACATGGGGGTAAGTGATTAATGACAAAATTACCACTCTGGAGCGAAATACAACTTTAAGCAGTGCTGCTCTGTTATTAGTTGGCAAAATGTTGAGGAATACGGGAAGAGCAAAACGTGGTTAATTGCTGCAAAACGCCAACAGAATATAGACATTAAACCAAAAAATACACAGTTGTCTCTCCATACACAAATACCACAAAACAAATCTTTTCGTCCTGCATGCTGCAGTCCGGTTGCCAGCAGTGGCCAACGCACCTAAATAGATGGCTATATTAACTGTTACCAAGTCACAAAATGA
Source organism: Cyprinus carpio (assembly GCF_018340385.1). NCBI lineage: Eukaryota > Metazoa > Chordata > Actinopteri > Cypriniformes > Cyprinidae > Cyprinus > Cyprinus carpio. The sequence continues at coordinate 17,607,927 of NC_056587.1, forward strand.
GTGAGAGCACAATGAAGTCCATTGTTATGTAACACACTCATGATTCTAATGAAGGGCTCCGATAACTGGAAACAAAAGGAATGAAGGTAATGAGACAATCAAAGCACAATCGCATGTTTGTCACTTTTTTGTTTGGCTAAAGGGCATTCAGCCTTGCGATAGGAAGGGTATAATAGTCAGAAAATGAGGATGGTCAAATAAGTTCACTTCACATGTTTATTAATGTTTTGGCCTGCTCTGAAAATAGAGTCTAGCTTTCTTTCCTGTGAACTTAAAATGGACTAATGAACATTAAATGTACTTTCATTTTAATCTACTGCCTTCCTGCCGTGTCTTAATTATGCAGAATCTGCTAGAAAATGTTTCTTGCATCGAACGCAACTCGTTTGTTCTCTCCAGTCTGCAGGTTTGCCAATGTTTTTTCTGGGTAAATATGCACTAAAATGTTGTTGTTCACTGTTGCATTTGTGTCTCACATGTAACGCTGCATTCTAAAAACACAGTGTTCAAGTTAAAATGCGTTCAACTTTTTAAAAATGCAACAAAAAATGTTTTCTATAAACCGGCTCTTACATTTACATTTTACATTGATGTATTTGGCAAAGAAACTTGTATTGCATTGATGGAAGACATTTTAATCAGTTTCATCATGTATTCCCTGTGAATAAAGTCCATGACGTTGGCGTTGCAAGCACCGTGTTGTACTGCTCTATCACATTAGTCTCATGTTAACAAGAACATTTAAGTTTTCTAAATGTAAAGTGCATATTTTATAGTTTTTAGTGGTAACTGACAGCATTTCGTAGATGCTGTATTGAACCCAGAAATTTAATTTAAGGATTTAAGAAATGGTTATAAACTAAAAGGCAGCCTTATCTAGATAGAATAAAATTTGACTTTTGGCAGACCCAGAACTAAACTTAATTCCTCAGCTTCAGAAACTGGCTTCAATATTCAGATAACTTAGAGCAGTAATTAATAATACAGTGACAATTATTCCTGTTGTCCTGTTGTCTCAAAGCACATAATCAAGTGTATTTCTTTATATTTGTTTAAGCTCAACAGTGCAATTTCTAGGCAAGTACTTACATGAGATGTTTCACTAGGAAATTGGGAATTGGGAAAATGCAGAGACCAATCTCGTCATGCAAAGAACGGACCAAGAGAAAACAGTGACATGGGGTAGGCAATGGAGAACTTGGAATGGCTTTCCTTTCTCTTTACCCAATGCCTCCACATCAGTAAACCGCTGGCCTACTTTCACAGCTTCCATTCTTAATGAGTTCCTCCAACACCAGCACCGGAGCTCACCAGTCAACAACCTGTCACATCCACAAGAAACCCATGTAAAAGGAACACAGAGTAATTGTAATAAATATTGAAAGAGTACTGGTTTTGTGGCCTTCAGACATGGCAGCAGCTGGTTCCTGGCTCTGGGTTCCTACAAAATTTATGTGGGTGACTCTTGGAGACACCTTCAGAAAACAATGTGTATCTGGATCAGAACACAGTGTATTTTATTAAGGAATAAGTCTGACCTTTATTGCTCCAGACATGTGGAGTAATTAAAGTCAGTCAATCACTTTGTTTTCCTTATATTTCTACATGCAAGAGTCTTGAGAAATACCCAAAAACAGATTTATACTAACATGCAACTGATAGCAACTGGGTTATTGAAGACGATGAGGTCATAAGAAACATGGTAAATTAACTAAAGGCCGCACTAAAAGAAGAAAGGCATCACACTTACCTTTACACATAAACACTTTGGCATGGGCTCAATCTCCCTCTAGGAAGCGTGGCACTGGATCTAATATCCTGTCTGCAGGCAGGCTGGAGGACACACCTGTGCTTCTCACGGGTCCAGCACACAACTTCAGGGCAAAGAAACCTCTCCAGGAAAACATTACAAAGTCCTAGAATCTTCTTTAGCTCTGAGAGAGTCATATTCCTGCTCTCACACATCAGAAATGAAAAAAATCTTCTTTTTTTTTTGGGAGGAGCGTGACGTGTTCGGCTGTTCGCAGAGCATGACTCAGTTATTTGGGAAACTAAATTATACTGAGTCATAAACTAAAACAGACCATCAGAAGCTTATCAGTATCTGGTGTTTTAAACCAATGGATTTTATTTTATTTATCATTATTATTTATTATTTTTTTTATTTTTTTTGCAAAACTATAAGAGAAACACTTTAAGCTATCTAAAGCTAACTAACTTCTGGAAGATCTATGGTTATAATTACTGGCCGTGTGATTCAAGCAACTAAGATGGAATGGCTTTGGAAGGAAAAAAGGACAGAATTCATTTGTTTGGTGCATGAGAATTATCTATTGCAAAAAAAGGTGGTAATAGAGTGTTGCAGGAATAGTCCTAAAAACGCTGATATGGGATGATATTTTTTAACTTGTTACATTGTCCCAAAGTCAATGATTATTATTTATTTTTTAATGGGTTTTTGGTTAAATTCCTGAAAAAAGGTCTGTGGTTCACATATCTTCACATTTTATTCCATGACATAAAATACATCTGTAATTCTCTGAGTTCTCTGTTAAACTACTACTAAACATTATGATGGCTGGTGGTGGAGTGTAATGGTTACTGCTTAGTAAGGATGCTGGTTCAAATCTGCAAAGATTGAACCATAAGACATTACAATTGACCCCTTGAAAATAAAAGTAAACACATTCTCACCTGGTCACATGCACACAATACAGAAGAGATTCCAGAATGCTGCAAAAAGTATCAACAAATTTTGCAGAATTGGAACGTTAATAATTCACATTCTACAAATTATTAATTTTATTAAACCTTCAATCAGTTTTTTTATTCTGATAATACTTTCAGCTTGCAATAAAAGTGTACCTCTCTCAGTTCTGTTTTAATGCATCTAAATACATTCATTTCCAAAATCAGCAAAAAAAAAAGAAAGAAAAAGAAAAAAAAAAAGTCTGCAGATTCCTGTGATGTGGTGTTGAAAATTCAGTTCTAATTTTATGTATACCTCATGCCATTTACTTTACTTAAACATTTATATGAGCTGTCATGATGATGGTAAGTGAAAACCATTATCAGGATTCCGAGTTCTCTGTCTATCTTTGCAGCAAGACATTACATGTGCACAAGTGGGATGCCAAATGCCCATGGCGCAAACACAGAGAGGGCCTAATTGAGAGTTTGTTGACAGGCTGGTGGCACAATCCCAGTTTTGCTTCTTTCAGACTGAAAGTCTAAAGATCTATGCTTGATTCTCTGATTCAGCAAATAAACCCGCTCGAAACCATCCAGAATACAGACTCGAATGAACTCGATGACCCTTAAGCTGCATATTTAAGGTCATGCACAAGGAACTCAACACAACGAATGCTGATTAGGGGAGTAATTAATTTTGCTTTACAAACACAGTCATGGCTCTTTGAGACTGGAGAGGGCGGCTATCGTCTCAGACAGTATTTCTCCCAGTAATGGAGTCTCTTCCGTTAAATTCATAGGAGCTCTTGCTTTAACATTCAATCTTTATAGCACAAAACAGCCCCTCCTCTCCAACTACTCTTCATGCAGAACCATGAGAACTGTTACCATGGAAACGTCCTTTGAGATATAGTGCGGCTGCACAAACATGAAATGCTTAAATGCCTCCGTCAAGCACGTATCGAACTGAAACAACAGTGCTTGGAATACAAGGGAAGTATCCTTTATATTTGATCGAGAACGCACAGGTGCCAAGTGTTTCTGGTAGCCCAAGAGCTCGAGCCATCTGCACATCACACACAGGCTGTCAATGTTTGTTGTTCTAATTCAAAATCTTTACAATTGGGGCTTTTGCAGTTCCACGGGGAGTTACGCAAAGCAATCAATTTTAAATACAGAACACGTTCAAGAACAAACTGAACATTTAGCCTTCTGTACAGCTGGAACTGTAAACCAGGAAGGTTTGATCAAAATCTGGTGATGCACTTGGCATTTATCAAGTGCATTCAATGTATACAACATCTAGGGAATCAATCCTATAACCTTCCATATAGCTAATATTTGATTAGCCGAATATGGGCTTTGCCAAGCTATCTTCATTTCTTCCATGCAGCCACACAGCCTGTGGCACTCAGCAGAGCACCCTCTTTTTTATTCACACATCTATGGATCTGCCACCATGGTTACGGAGGTGAAGGATGAAGACTGATGGAAAAACACACAAGCAAGAAGGAGGTGAGGGACAGAGATGGAGAGAGAGAAGAAATGAACCAGGGCGGAAAAATGAAGTCATAGCGGAAGAGGAAACCTGCTAAAAAAACTGGGGAGGAAAATGGGTTGAAAATAGGGAGATGATGAGTGAGAAATGATGTGACAAGTTCGCCTGAGCGGCTGCGGAGTGACCGCATTGTCTCATTGGCGATGGCAGAACTGCTAAAGCTCAAGGAAATAAGTGTTATTTTACGTGTTGTAATTATGAAACATCTAAACGAGTGGATAACCAATATGGGTTAAGATATGTAGACAGCAGAACAATTTGACAAAATAATGTGAACACCTGGAAAAAACACAATATTTATTTTCCACCATTTGCCTTTAATACAGCTTCCAACCCTAGAAAAGATTCATACCACTTCTGAATTGTTTCCAGTTGAATGTTGTCTATCAGAACATTTGCCAGTTGCTTCAGAGATGTTGAAGATAATCTGCTTCCCACTCTTTATTGGTGTCTGTGATCAGTTTTAGCCATTGCCGTTTTTTCATTGACTTTGTGCAGGTCTTGGTCAGGTGGAAACAAGTGTTTATTAAACATAATCTTTCTTAGTGTTTGACAGTCCCTATCAGTTCTCGCCCACTATTCTTCTTCACTGATGAAGTCTCGTCCTGCTTTGCGTACAAAGTCATAATTGTAGAGACTGCTTTTCTTAAAATACAAAACAATTGGGCTGTGAAGGCTACAAATGCTCCTGCTAAACATGATCCCACGATTTATCCTTTTTGGAAATCTGAGAAATCACCCATTTCACTGGCCGCTTGTTATAGTCGCTGAACTTAACATATACTACACTTATACAACATTTCACTGTAGTCTACACAAATTACATTTAACCTATAATAAGAGTGTTCACATTATTTTGCCCAACCCATGTAGGCTATACAAAACAATTTAAACCAGCATGACATTTGACCTGATTTACTGCATGAATGGAAATTTCTGGTCCGATCTTGTACGAATACTACAAATAAATATTTGTAATTTTAACAAAAAATCCTTTAAAATGATTTGCCTTTACTGTTGGCTTCATAATTCCAGTTTACAAAACCAAATTTTCTCCAGCAGAAACAAAAATGGTTGTGAACAGCATTTAATTTTTTACACTAAAATACTCAATTCAAACTATTATTTCATATAATCAGGGAGGCAAACTCATCATGGGTGAAAAAGGTGACAAAGATATCATTACACAAAATGAGCAAATAAATTTAGCCCTGTTGAGAATGAGAGAGATTTTCTCAAAAACAAAAAATCCTACCTATATATATATATATAAACGTAATGTGAAAAAATATGCACTGTCAAGGTTGCTTGTAATCCTGACATTAAGCAGAATGACCATTTCTCTGTTATCATGCCAGCAGGCACAAATAGTCTAACACAAACTGAACTAACACCATTAATAAGCTTTAACATTCTTTGAAAACAACATTTTCCACCCTTTATTCTCATTCAGCCATCTACAGAAGAAACAAACAAATGACAGTGAAATGAAAAGTGAAGGAGACAAACCTTGTCGCAACAATTCGGGAAATCTATGCCTTGTGCTTATACAAAAGCTGTATCTGAGTAAAGGAGATGTTTAATATCTTCCAAAATCACTGGGCGTTTAGGTATGCCTCGAGCACAATTTTATGACCTGGGCCTCATCTGGTATCTTTACACCAAACATAAATAACAGCTGTAAATGTTTCACATGGAGGCAGTGGGGTGCTCAAACACCAAGGTGACAAAATCTATTCAACATATGAGAAAATTTAAATGACCATCATATTTTGAAACTAAATGAGAATTATCAGCCTCTCTTGAAATATATAAAACATCCTGATTCTCCTTTGAAATGGGTTAACTAATTAATGGCAAACTACTCTCCAAACATATAGAAGTAAATGTTCCAAACTCAATATCGCAAATTTGAATCTATATAATTGCAGTTCTGTATTCATAATGTATTAAAATATTAGAAATAACCACCACATTCAGATTCTCCTCAAAGAATCATGTTAGAAGCTGCTGTAAATATTAGATACAAGCATGTGTGACACTTTCTATATTATTGTACTAACTTGCAAAATATCAAACAGGCTAGTTAATGAGCTATTACTTAATAGAATTTTTAATGCAACTTAATTAAAGCAGTCTATTGTTATTGCCAGTTTTACAAAAACTATCAAGACATTTAATGTTGTGCATTACAGTGGCTTTTCCCTCGGTTAAGAAATTAAGGTATCAGGAACTTCCCTTCCCTGTGGGCTAAAACTACTAATGCATAGCCTCTAGTGGGTAATTATTTTAAAGTGCCAATTTTTAGGAAAACACAACATTGGGAAAAAAAATAATACCCATTGCTTATCGTGCACAGTCTAACACGTTCCAGCCCTCCACATGCTGGATTATCCGGGTTAGAGATTACATTACATGAGGTTGTTATAATTCCTGCACATTTTTTCCTCCTCACTGAGCAGGATTTATATTTGCCAAAGAGCATTTGAAGCAAATGATGAGCAATTGTAAAAAAAAAAAAAAAAAAAAAAAAAAAAAAGATTGGAGAAATAAAAAAATAAAAACATTTGGGCGATAGAAAGTTTCTAATAACTACTATAATTACTTGCATAGTATTAGGATAGAGAATTAATAAAAATAAATCCATGAAGGCATCACTGTGCAAAAAATATAAAAGTTCCTAAAAATATATGACTTTAAATTAAGAATTTAATTTCCTCTGATTTCAGAGATTCATACACTCTTTAAAGTCAAACTCCCAGAAACCTAGGAATACATCAATAGGCAAATAAATCTGATGAATCGCTAGGACTTACAAAAACAAAACCCACTTTATTTAGACAGTGTTCAGGTCTCAGTATCAATGTGCCGGGTAAAAATGAAAAGAGTAGGCTACAAACTTCCAAGAACAGCGATAACTGAGTCTACACAAACTTTATTTTCTTAAAAATACATTACCATAAAATAAAAAGCAATAAAAGATATATATGCGGATTGGAGAGGGCAAGGTTTCACCCCATTTTTCGGTGATATACAGCCTGGAAAGTTTTGGAAGAGGAAATACGTGTGTATCTGCGTGCGTGTGTGTGTGTGTGTGTGTGTGTGTGTAGTGAAGTGGGCCGGGCCGTGTTGAAGTGAGGGCTTGGTTCACCTGAGGAGGAGGAGGACGACAGCCTCCACACAGCAGTAATGCAGCAGTCACATGGGCACACACAAAGAAAAGATAGAGAGACCAGCCATAACAGGAAGAGAGGAGAGAAGAGAGGTAGTAAAGTGAGAGAGGTAGAGCAAGGCGGGGCAGCTACTCTGTCAGCACCTAAGGGAGGAGCACAAAAGGCCAGCTACACCTAAGATAAGCAAAGTTCCTCCATCACTTCAGTGTGATACCATATACACCTCCATTTGCATTCTCAGAGAGAACAAAACAGAGGTTTTTAATGTGTGTTTGTCTGTGTTCGTACATCTGCACAGTATCTGAAGCAAACAAAGGTTAATGCATGTGTGGGTACATCTCTAAAAACAGCAGTTTGGTGTGCTTTCGTTCAGGGACACGGTACTCAGGACGCGATTAGGACAGCGGAGCACTCGTGGCGGTGTGAGTTACGGTCTCTGGGTCATAGCGTGGCTGACCAAGCAGAGTACCATAAAGCAAATCTGCTTCACACACCATGCACAGATTGAATACAATTGCACCGGCGAGGTAGATTATCAGCTAGATGTGCTCAAGGAAGGAAGCCACCGGGAATCCTGCTGAAATGGATACCGCACCACAAACACAAAAGGCAGTGGAAAGGTTCTCTGCACGCCACAGGACTCCAGAAGAGACGTGACACTGCAGAACGGCTCGTAGCTACAGTGTGATTTCGGTCTTCGAGAGATTAGTTTACGCGGATTAGCACAATATACACATATGATTCCATCAGTCACATTACAGGGAAGAGCCGGATGCCTGCAGCGACGTTTCTCTTCACATGCAGGAGTCTGCGGAACGCTCTCGAAAACAAACACAAAGGAGAGAAACAGAAGAGAAGCCAGTGCTATTACTAGCCAAGAGACCCAGGAAAGGCAGCACTCTTGACTTTGTGCCCTGAGCGTGTGAATGTTTACGAGTGAGGAGGTGAGTGCTCAGCTCAAACGAGAGGATTTAGAGATGACCCACCCATCAGCAAGGCAAAACTACAGAGGGCAAAGACAGCAGGTCTGTGGGGACCCCAGATTAATCTGGATTTAAGTCAAATGCACGTGTGTATCTGCGTGTGGATGTGTACGTGTGTGCAGGGACGGGGGGAATAGTTTAGTTTTCAGTAGCACGAGGAGGGGGTGCAGATACAGGAGGTCCCACTGGGCCAGAGGGCATCCCATCAGGCTGTGCGGTTGGAGGTGGAACTTGGTCTATAAGGAGACAATGATGTTGTTTTAAAAAATGCAGCCGAAAAAGAATATAGAGCCCAGGACAAATGTGCAATGCAGAGGAACAAGACGAAGGGATCTAGTGTCAGAACGGCTACTCACACATGCCATTGGGTGGTCCAGGGTGTCGAGGTCCCATCATGGGCAGCATGCCACCCTGTGGGGGTCCAACTGGGGGAGGTCCAGCCATCATTCGGCTTGGCATAGGCTGACCTGGCATGGGCTGGCCTGGTCCAACCATTGGTCCTGAATAAAGCAACAAAAGACACTTGAAAAGAGACGTATTGATGTGCTACAGAATATTCACTTTTGGAAAAGAATTAGCAGGGTTTCTGCAGGTTTTGTGAAGGTAAATTTAAGACTTAAGACCAAGTAAATAAATAAATGAAAGGGAAGAGAAGAAACATAGATAATGATAAAAAAAATAAAGTCTGCCAATAAGGAAAAACTAGCTTTTTAAAAAGGAAAACAAGTTTATTTATATTAGCAAATTTCAGCTTTCAATAATTTTAAAACAATCGAAATAAAATAATTTTTATGCCACGTTCCAAACACACAGTGCACTTGTGGTCCTCATTAAAAGCCCAAACTTGATGTTTAAATCAGTCAAATCATGTAACACGACTGTCGTAAAATGTAGACTACTGTGGGACATTCTTGATATTAAAAAGAACAGCGTTAAGCTCCAAAAGAGAATTCAAGCTGTTCTCCAGGTAACTTTCTGTTTGTGTACTCTGAGAACACAGCTCTGGAATGAATGTTTTGTTCAAGAAAGAGCAACCCAACAGAAGACCTCAAACACAAAACCAGAAGATCAGGGTGCATGGTGACCTGTCTGAGGGGCATGGTGAGGACCCATGGCATGGTGCATGGGGGGATATCCAGGGCCAGGGTGCCCAGGATGTCCTGGGTGCATGCCTGGAGGTGGGCCGTGTGGAGGTGGGCCATGCTGAGGTGGTCCATGATGTCCTCCTGCATTTTGCTGCGCAGCTGCTTGCTGCTCCATCTGCTGACGAGCCTTCATCTCTGCGTACTTCAACTGCTCCATGTGGAATGCCTGTCGCTCTGTCAAAAGCTGCTGCCTCTGGAGCTCCAGCTATAAAGAGGAAAACTACTGTTAAATCAACTCATAGTCTGATGGGAAATAAGGTAAAGTTTAAATTGATTTCTAGGGCTTTACTCACACAGTACACAATTTCAATTTGCTCTTCAAATTGAATCATTAGAACGCAATGCCAGCACTTATTTTGCAAGCAAACTAATCGGATCTATTCATTTGGGCAGTGCAGTCAACATCTGGTCTATTTAAAGCTGGTTGTTTGATATAAATTTGAGCAAAATGCCAAATAAAAGTAGGAAGCTATCAAAGTAGAAACAGAAGAATGAAAACTGGAAATTTGCCATCTGGTTATGTCCATCATGGCATCTTTTTGTGATTCTAATCACGAGGTGCATAAAAATAAATAAATAAATAAAATAAAAAGGAAATTACTGTTCAGAAAAAAAAAAATCCACTTATTACTGAATTTAGTTCATTTAATTAAAAAATTGTAACTTCAAAACATTTGAATGTTGTTCTGTCAACAAAAATAAATAAATAAAATAAAATGAATACAAAAATCATTAATTTCTTTATTTAATAATAATAAAAAAATATATATGGCCAACGGAACCAGTGTGGACTGGTTACGCATGCCAACAATGGTTATAAATGCCATCTTTATGCTGCAGCTTCGCAAGTTTAAGCAAAGGCCCACCAAAAGTATGTGTCACAAATATAGCATGAACCTGGCACAAAAATGTTTCAGTGAGCAGAAAACACTACTGCAGTAACAAACCTTTTTTGCGTTTTTTAGTGGTGTTGCTAGCCTGTGCAGAAGTCGCCAACATGCTTAACTAAAATCAAAGATGTATTTAGTGAATTTATGAACACTAGAAGGAAATAAACCCCTGGGCTGGGCTATATAAAGACATTCTTCATGCACTATTTACAGCAGCTAAATTGGGTTACTATCTTCAGCTACGTTTGCTAAAGCATTCTGCAGAGCCTTCCAAGCCTCTTGTGGACAGCGCCTCAGATTGATACAAAAGAACAAGGCACAGCACAGTTCAGATGATGAGTGAACTCTACAAGCACCAACAGAAATGAGGAGTTTACATTTCTACTGACAAACTCTAAAGTAAATCAGTAGTTGCTATTATAAAATAATAGTGTCAAAGCCAGTGTAAATCACAACCTCACACTAACAAACAAGTGGAAAAAAAATACAAATGCATCGACTGTATTAAGCAGGGAAGCAAATAAAATAAAAAATCTTGTTTTTTAAATAATAGATGATTATTATTGTTTTATCATTATTGATATTTTAAAAGATAATTCTACAATACAATATAATTTTTCCTACAGTGATTTTTTTGAAAGGTGAATTTGTTAGGTTCACTTAACTGTCACAAAAATGTTAATGCAAAAAAAAAAAAAAAAAAAAAAACTAAATTGGTTAAAAAAAAATACCTAAATGGTTAAGAAATCTATATAAAATTTATAAATAATATAAAGTATAAAATATATTGTTTGTGATTTCAGGGTGACATGTTCTTGACAGTCAGATTCACCAAAGACAATCAGCAATACTTACAGCTTCCTTCTCACGGTCCATTATGGTCTCCAGCTCCTCAAAGTGTCTAAGTTTGAGCTCCAGCTTCTTCATCTGAGTCTCTACCAGCAGAGCCACAAGAGATTTGATCTTCCTCTCTTCCACTGCAGCCAGGTGCTGAGACACAGAAAAACAACAGCGCATGAAATCAAGTTAGCCACCAGGGTGATAAAAAGACTTTGATTGGAGACGGCTACACAAAGCACACAGTTTCTGTTGGTCCCAACAACAGAAGTTAAAGAATTGGTAAACATTAAACCCAGTCACTGCTGCAGCCACAGCCATATCAGGGATGCATTACCTTTGCCTTGGTGGCAGCAGAGGCCAGGGCAGCAGCGGCGGCAGTGGCGATGTTGCCCTCTCCGATATCCAACTCAAGCTTTTTCTTTCCTTCTTCCTTCTCTTCCTCACCCTCCTTCCCTTCCTCTGTGGTCTCCATGTCCTCCTCTACAAATATAACAACAACAACAAAACAAAAATGTAATAATAATAATAAAAATAATAATAATGTGTGTGTGTATGTACGTACGTACGTACACACACACACACACACACACACACCGACACACACACACACACCGACACACACACACACACACCGACACACACACACACACACACACACACACACAGGAGGACATTTTGAACCATGTTGGTAACCAAACAGTTGTTGGTCCTCGATGACATTTATTTTTTTTCCATATTACCTACATTGTTGTGTTCAGCAGAAGACACAAACTCATACAGGTTTGGAACAACCGTGTAAATGGCAGAATTTAAATTTTTGGGTGAACAACATCCTTCAAAATTGTCCCTTTTGAGGGAAAAAAATCCTTTGATAACATGCAAAGCCAAGTTCAATACGTTGAAAAGGGAAAGGGGTGTATCAACTGGCCTTAAACATGCATCATGTCTCAATTTAACAGGGATAAAGGAGATTTTAGGCAAGCCCATGACCATTCGTTGCTACTGTGGCTGTCAGAGTCTGTACCTGCTGTCTTGGATTCTCCTCCCTCACTCTCTTCGTCGTCCTGTGGCTCAGATTTCTCTGTAGTCTCATTCTTTTCCTTCTCTGTCTCTGTCGGCTTTTCTGCAGACTCACCGGGCTTCTCTGCTTCATCCTTGGACTCCGCCTGCAACAGATGAGATGGGAAATGATGCGAGTCAGACAACATGAAACAAGCAAAATGCAAATGAAGTGCTGGTACAGATGACTATATAGAAAATAAGCTTCGAAGAACTAGACTCAATATGGAGACACAGACTGTAAAAAGGCGCAGTGCAAGGAATTCCAACAGTGCAGGGAAATAATCACTTCTGATCTGATTCCAATCAGACCCTAAACATGACACAGTAGGAACACATCCGGCTACTGGTGGCAGGGCCATATCTGACCTTATCAGGCTGAGAATCCGAGTCAGTGTCCATCTTCTCAGTCTCTGTAGGTTCTGTGAGTAAAGGAAAACAAACATTCATTAAAACACCAAATGCCAGATGGTGGAGTGTATTGGACAAAAAGGCAAAGAAATACATTTTCTGCTCAAATTGATTTTTATGAGGTTGTTAATAAGTCCCTCTTAACCTGACTTGGTCAAAAATACAGTAAAAAGAAACACTGTAAATTATAACTTGCATATTACATTTCCTAAAAGAATATTAAATGTTATATTTCAATTTAAAGTAACTGTTATCTGATTTAATATATTTTAAAATGTAATTTATACAACAATGAATTTCAGTGTCACATGATTCTTCAGAAATCATTCTAATATGATGATTTGGTGCTTAAGAAACATTTCTTACTATCTATGTTGAAAACAGTTGTGATGCTTGATATTTTTGTAGAAACCATAATTTGAAAACCACTTCTCAGGCACTTATTTAAAATTGAATTTACCAAACAAGTCTTAACTGTCACTTTTTGATTAATTTAATGCAGCCTTTTCTAAACAAACATATTAATTTCTTTAAAAAAAAAAATCTGATTGACCCCAAACTTTTCAACAGTAATGCACATGTAAGGGAAAAATGTGTTTGAAATGTAGCCATAGTGGACAATGAAGCATCAGTGTGAACAGGGTCAAACAAAGGCATTGCAAAGTCAAAACTAAAGAGCCTGACAGCACTCAGAGGGCAAAAAAAGTAACCAGCCATTAAAGAAGAGTACAGTGTGGCCAACTAAGTGAATGACCTTATGAACAGGCATTAGAGCATCAGAGCTGAGGCACATATGACGTTGGTGCCTTTAATAAGATAAGTGTGGTAAAGCATGCACTGGCACACCATGTCACACTAGGACACTCCACTGACCCAGTTTCAACCACTCCCATGACTGTGCCCCATCTGCCAGCGCTGCATAATGCCATCAGCTACCATTGTAATCAGTCATACATGCTACCTCCAGTGCTGTGTTGTTTCACACAATTAATGTATTATTATACAAGGTCTATAAAAGTTTAGAAAGGTGTAAAGGTGAGATTTGTATCATGTTCTTTTTAATTTGACTCTAATTGTTATGAAATTACGACAAGCCCATGCACAGCTGATGAGGGTCATTGAGTTTGTCTATTTGTCCATAAGTAAAGATCTGACGCCACCTAGTGGACGTAGCTAGAACTACACAGGCACAATTAGCGAGATGGAAATCCCACCCATCAGAGCTAATTTCCCCTTATGCAAAATTACCTGTTTTCTCTGGTTCCTCAGGAGCTGTGCCAGCAATTCCACTGTTCTCCAGGCCGAACGCAGGGTCTACTTTTCCTGTGCTGCGTGCAGCCTCCTGCACCTTCTTCACATGAGCCTCCACCAGCTCCGTGGGAACCTCCTCACGCACACGCGAGAACTCCTCTATAATCAATGGACAGAAATATCTTCTTAAAATACACAATGGCACACAATGTAGTTCTTCGTGAGCTATTAAAGTTCCATAACCACCCTGTTTTGCAATGCAGAAGCTATTTTCACTGAATGTGTGAGACTTCTGTGTGAGAATAACTGGTTTTGTGCTACAAACTGGGCTGTTTATGATTACGATAAATTAAAGTTATATAATAACTAGGTGCTGTCGATTCCACAGGTTAATTTGGTGCAAATAATTATTGGGGGGGGGGGGGGGGGGGAGGGGGGGGGGGGATACATTATTCCCGTATATCTGCAGTATTGCAAATGTGAAATTGATTGTACACAATAGTTCAGTAAACAAATTAATATTGTGTTACATTTTAGACATAACGTTGTCATTTTTTTTCTTGATTTCAGCAAAAGAAAGAGTTTCAAACAAAGCAAAAGGAGAACCGTTGTGCCTTTCTAAGCAATTCACAGTGGTGTTTTGTTACTGAATGAATGAGCAGTTTTTAATGAATTGAATGAGCCAATGATTCAATGAGCCATTTATAAAGCCAGTCACTTGCTTAGTTTCTGAATAAGTCGTTTGAACAAATCAGTTGTATGAATGAGTCACTCATTAATACAGTGACTTGCTGCAACCTACTTGTGGTTTTAGTTTTAGATTTAGAGTAACGTTTTTATTTAAAAAAAAATAAAAAATCCACTATTCTATTTTTAAATCCTATTTATGCCCATTTAGAATCCATTAATTGATAGCATTATGTACGCAATTAATTCATGTCCCCTCTGAACAGTTTGGGAAACCTAAATGCCACTTCAGAAGCAGCTTAAAGTCACACTATAGCCTTAAAAGTTCGTGTAATAAATTTTGTTGAATCAAAATATGTCTAAAGCTACTTTTTTTGTCATGTCTAGTCAATACTTTTCTCATTTAAAACAATGATGGCTTAATCTTTTGGGGGTAATTTCATCAATATTTGATTAAAAATTTAATTTGCAATTAATGACACCAGAAGCCTAGCACATTAAAGTTACAAATGGTCACACTCGCTCATATTAAAAATAAGGTGGATACACCAAAACTTGACAACATACCCAAAGCTGCTTTGGCAGCAGCTGCCGCCACACGCGGATCAACCACAGAGGCAAGAAATGCAACAGTGCTCATGACAGGATTTCCTGATTGGCTGAAGGGGATCGGCTGGTAAGCCAGAGGGCCTAGCGAGGCTTCAGAACTCTCCAGGTATTGATCCTCTATGGGCAGCCGCAGGAAGTGCAAGATGCACTCATCTTGTGTACGACTGCCCACATGCTCTGAAACCTTATTCCAGTCATCCTTATACATCTCCAGAGCCTGGAATTATTAGTTTAAATAATATTATTAAAAACAAAACAGTGTGAAAGGAGAATCTTATGGTACAGAAGAGATTTATGATCCCCAATGTTTTATTTTAATGATTCAGATCTCACCTCCAACAGAAGCAACGTTTCTTGCTCAGTCCACTCTCTGCCACCAGCAGCCCCTTTACCCTGTAAGGCAAACGATCACATCAAGAAACTATGAAAGATAAAAGAAAAATCAGTGACAAATTCCAAGTATTAGGTGACTTGCCTTTGGATTCTTCTTTGAGTAAATATCTGTACGGAGGCCAAAGTTCTGCAGGTCAGTTGGCTTGTCTTTGCCCTTTTCTGGGAAGTTCAGCATCTGCTGAGCAGGGGGAACCTGGAATGAAAAGCAGCCACTTTATTGCAACTTTATTTACAAGAAAGCTTGTGCCTTCTGGGTATTAAAAGGGAAGCTACCCCAGTCTCACCTGTGGGGGGCGGTGGTGCAGCGGCACCAACCCAGAGGGAGTATCAGCCAGAACGTTGAAATGAGGCGTTGGTGGAGGGCCCATGGGGAGGGGTCTGCTCTCAGAGTCAACCTGGTAGTTCACCAGCCCCCACTGTTCCAAAAAGGCATGCACTCTGGGGTAAAAAAAAAACAAAAAAACACACACACACATTGACAACACTGAAGGTAAATATACAACAACTAAACTAAATACTCCCATTTAACTATATGCAAGGCTCTCTGCATAATATTCTAATAAATGTTCTGACCTCATGACTGCACACACATCTCCAGTGAGGTTCCTCCTGCAGGAGGTGGAGGTCAGGTACTCCTGAGGATTCAGCCGGTATGTGTCAATCATGAAGTTACGATAAGCCAGATAGCTAAGGAATAGATAATAAACAGAGTATGGAAGTTGGGACAGAAAAACAAACATGCATCGTAAGAGAACTACAAAGAAACATGGGAGCATAATGATGTAAAGTGTATGATATTTTAATGTGAATTCTAATGTACAAACTTACATCTCTGGAGTCTTAGATTTGTTTTTGCCATTGAAGAACTCTGGCAGGGCACGCCTCTCAATTTCATGTATACTGGGGAAAAAGAAAAGAAATGACATTCAAGTTTATTTGTATATCGCTTTTTACGATACAAATTGTTGCAATGCAACTTTACAGAAAATTAAGTTTCTACAATATATTTAGTAGCTGTAACTGGTTAAGCTGTAACATTTTATAAAAGGTATTTTTACTTTCAAAAAAAGTTTAACCAAAGCTTAACCAAAAATTATTCTCTAAACCACATTTACTACAGTGGTTCTCAATCAAGGGACCAGGGGTCCACTAGGGGGCCTCAACAAACTTCCAAGGGGGCCACAGGATGACTCAAGTTAAATTAGTTCATGAGTCAAATAATTAAATCAAATTAAAATGTATACAATCTTTTTACATTAAAAATATAGAACTACTTCATTGCAACATGTAATTATTTTAAGTTTAACTATTGTTTCATTAAAGAACACAGCTCCTAAAATAATTGCAGTAAGTTTAATATTGACAATCCCTAGCTTTTTAATAATAATAATAAATAAAGAGATTGCAAAGAAGCAGCTTTATCATAACTACTGCAGAACATACCAGAGGAAATATCACAGCATATATGAGGGAGAGTTTTCCAAAATTGTGTTGGACAAAAAGGTTGAGAACCACAGCTCTATAACATTATTTCCATCCAAACAAGGTCTCAGGACATTGCTACAGCACGTGGTGGAGGGGATTTGATACCTGTTGTAGTCAAACCAGGCAGCATAGCTGGGTATAATGATGTGATGGGTTTGTTCAGTCACGTTGTCCTCAGAGTCGATCAGACGATTGACCTCTGTTTTGCCCTGTTCATCCTCCTCCTGTCAATTACAATTTGTAACACTTTCAGAACCATTTGATTCCGTATAAATGGCTTGGCATTAAAGTCATATATTGCTAGACTACTTAATTTATGGATAAAATGCAAGGATTGTTTTCAACAGAATGATGTGCATCTGTTATAATAATGGAGAGAAACTTTCCAAAAACTCTGTATTACAGGATGAAGAGACACTACCTTGCCTCCAGATGCTAGTGAATCATCTTCCTGGTCATCTAAGAGGGCAAACAAAATTAATGTGATCATTTACATTTCCTCAGAGAAGATATCATATTCATAACCAAAACAAATATGAAGTAAAGCACTCACCCAAATCAGCAACTGTTCCGCCTTTCACTGGTGTGTTCTCACTGTCCTTTTTCTGGTTGACTGCAAGCAGTAAGGCAGAGGACATTAAGCAAAGCAGCTGATGATGATGCATCAGAGAGACAATTCAATGCAATAACGTTTAAAAGCTTTCAGTGTAAAATAGGGTTGGGTATCGAAAATCGATTCTAATTCCAGAATTCTTTTGAATCATTCATTAAAGAGATTCATTCAAAAACACTGATTCATCCAATAATGAAACAAGTAAATCTTAAGTGAATCACTGAATCATTCATTCATAAATTACATGTGATTTTTGTAAAAAAAAAAAAAAAAAAAAAAAAAAAAAAAAAAAAAAAACCACATGTAATTAATGAATTTATAAAGAAATCTCAATTTATCCAGAATTGTACAGCTCTATTTTTCACACAAACAGCTCTTAATCGAGTGCAGATTAAGTAGCCTGCTGATTTTTGTTCATGGTATTCAGTTGCAACTAAATGTTTTGCAAAAAGAGACACAGAATAAATATGTTTGATATCTAAATTTTTGAATTCTTTTTTTTTTTAAGCACATTGGAATTGAAACTGGGAATCGATATGCAGAATCAGAACAAATAAAATTCAAACAATATCCAACCCTAGTGTAAAGTAAGACAACGAAAGTAGGGCACAGCGTGTAATAGAAGAATGTCTATTTTAGCCATGAACTGAATTTCCATGCATTCAGAGAGGCTTTAAAAAAAATGGTGCTATGAACTATGAAATAAAAGCTCAGCAAAGACAGCTCAGACATCTAAGTCATGCAAGTAGTTGTCAACCAGACGTTTTTATCCAAAGTCACTTACTAAACATACTACTGATAACAGAAAAAGGCTACCTTAAGTAACCCAGGGTATGATCAAGTGTACAATGGCAGAAGCTCTCTGATTATCCCTTGCATGTTTAAAAAACACCACCTGTTCAAATAAGGGACTGTTAATCAAGAAGACTGACCATTTTTTGGCAATGTAACTTCCTCCATTCCCGGCACAGGGGAGGGATCTTCCAGGTCCTTTGTGAGGTCTTCATCCTGCTCGTCATCATTTTGATGTCCACGGCGCCTCCCCTGTGATCCAGGATTCCTGTTTGAGGTAAATGAATGAAAGTGACTGTTACATTTAAAATGATCATGACTAATTACATTTTATACAAGAAATGTTTCTTGTATGAAAAGCAGCAAATCAACATAGAATGATTTCTGAAGGATCACGTGACAATGAAGTCTGGAGAAAAGGCTGCTGAAAAATCAGTGTTGCCATCACAAAAAAATAAATGACATTTTAAAACATATTGACATAGAAATCAATTATTTAAAATTGTAATACTATTTCATAATATTCCTGCTTTTTCTGTATTTTTAGCAAATAAAAGCAGCATTGGTAAGCATAAGAGACTTCTTTGAAAAACATTTTTTTTTTTTTTTTTAATCTTACAGACTCCAAACATTTGAACTGTAGTGCACGTATTTATCAGACTCTAACAAGATAGTTACCCTTTCTTGCCCTTTTTGCGGGACTCTGCAGGGGTGCTGGGTGGGGATGGAGAGCGTCTCCTCTTCTTGCCGGCAACCAGGGACTTGCGGTCCTTACGATCGGGTGTACGGGAAGACTGATCAGAACCATGGAGGGGTGAAGGATGAGAGAAAGAGCGAGAGAATGAGAGAATGGAACGGTCTTACACACAAGGGGGAGGGGGGTGCTGAGGGGATATTTGGGTGGGTGGGTGAGGTACGTGAGGGTGAGGCAGCAAGGAAGAGCTTTAGAGGATGATTGACAGACACATACACAGTGACAGAACAAACCCTGCCAAGATCTCAAAGGGTCTGGCTTAGCAACACAACGAAAATCAAAACATGCACCATATCTATTTTTTAGTGCTCATGTCTTTGGGTCTCTTACCACTTCCTCCCCTGGAAAGATCCGCTGGCGGAAACTCACAGGCTTCTTGTTCTCATCCACTTCGTAATCTTCCTCATTCATCCACTCGTTGAAAGCATCTGTGTCAAAGACCCATTTTGCATGCACCTGAGGGAATCACAGAGCGTACTAAGAAAACACTGCAAAATTGTATCTGGCTGTATCACTTACAATATGATTATGCCTCATAATGTAAGGTTTTTGAAATGTGTTTATTTTAAAACTGTGAATTAGGAAACATCAAAATATTTACAGATCCCCTTACCCTCCATGGTTTCTCAGAACTTGGTGGATCCTCAACATCTCCATCCACATCACTTGTTGATATCCATGTATCATAGCTGAAGAGTTAAACAAGCATAACTATCATAAGAAGAACTGGTAGATAGACGACATTAGGCTTGCTGTGATATTCAGTGTTGACGGTGATAAACCACAACACCGGTTACGTCACTGTCTTTTTTTTTTTTTTATAGTAATAAAAATCATTTAGTTTAGTTACAGAACAGACACTACAATTAAAAACTGAATGCGGTTGTTCAGTGCAGTGTGCCGAATGATAGTCGAATCACAGATTTAATTTATCACGTCAGGAGAATGAGTCGAGCTAACTGACAAGAGTGAGGTGAGAAAAACAAGACGATGGCGGAAGACACTGCTTCAAAACGAAATGCAAAAGCGCCTGTTTGGCAATATTTAGGATTTTGAAAATCCTGTTGACTTTTGACATTTTCTAAGGTGATTTTGTAAGTTTTTATTTTTTACATTTGTTTCTTATTTATTTGGTTCCACAGTGTTTGCTGATTTTACGTTAATTAAACTGTAATTTATTTATTTTACATCAAGGTGTGTGCAATATCCACAAGCTTTCTTATTTGTTTTGCTAGTAAACAATCTACTTTCTGATTTATTTGGTTCCACAGCATTTGCTGATTTTCAGTGGGGGTTTTTATATTTAAATTTTGTGTAAGTTATTTATTTTATATTAAGCCTATAGCATTGTGTATTTTTATTAGGTTTGTTAATAAATCTTCTGTTTAAAATAACAGAGTTTGTCGTTGTACCGTTCCGCTGTTGTCCATTCAAGCAATTGATGCCAAATTGTCGCTAATTCAAAAGTGAAAGTAAAATGCACAAAAGAGGGAAAACTCCAACGAACCCAACCCCCCCCCCCCCCCCCAGTGAAATCGGTGTTGTCATACGTCGATTAACCGGTGGGAAAATTTCCTCACCGTCACAACACTAGACAACATATAATAAAATATAAGATCGTAGTTAAATGATGTTCAGTTTCACACACAAAAAAAATTATATATTTACACTTCTTTTATATATATATATATATATATATATATATATATATATATATATATATATATATATATATATATATATATATATATATATATATATATATATATATATATATATATATATATATACACACATACACATTTTAAATAAATATAGAATTCATCTTTTTTTTCCTTCACACAAACATACAGTATGTACCAACCTGTCAGGATAATTGCCCCAGTGAACCAAAACTTGCTTGTCTTTGCGCATGACAGGACGTAGCCATTCCTCTGAACGGCAGAAGCAGAATTCAAAAGGTAAGTTCAAGAAAACACCAAATATAATGTCCCATTAAAAGAAATTTACTGAAGAAGGAAGATAATAGAATACTTTTGTTCATCTAGAAGAAGTCTTTTGTTATAAAAGTCAAACACCAACCTTCTTCCACCTGGGCTGTGGAGGGGTAAATAATATGAGTGGCCTTTGACTTATCTTCAGTGATGGTTCCCTAGTAGTTTGAGTGAAACAAAAACAAATAAGTGCAAAAAACACAAGATGGAATTTTAGAAATAACCTAATCGATCATCGTTTTTCACCTGATGTCTCTTAATGATGTCTTTGAGCTTACTGGCTTGCTTTTGCTCCATGTCAGACACAATGTACACAATTGGTCGGGTCAGAGAGTTGTTCTGCAGGGAAGAATGAGATATTCATTATTGCATACAGAGAACATTCAGTGTAACCACATATTCAGGACTGGGAGAACCAAGTGTGACAAAAATCAACAAAGCACATTTACAATGAGTCCTATTATATATTTAGACTCATGCACCACAGCACAAGGATCACAACCTGAACAAGAGTCTTCTCAATATTCATGAACATCTCCACGTTTCTATCCATTCTGGATGGATTCTGCAGATCAAACCTCCTCCTGAAGAAATTCAGGCAAATCAATATTAATCATATCAGCATTATCTTTTAAACATTACAACTTTGAGGGTGTTGTCATTACAGGTATAATCCCAACTATCTTTTTCACCATTCCTGAGATTCTACTCACCAGCCTTGCTCACTTTTGAACTTGTATGCAGAACCCAGAATGTGGCAAAGGGCTCCTCCAGGTTTGAAATCCAGAAAGATCTTTGCCTAGAACGACAGAATGACTTGGTTTACAATTATATAAAAATGTACACATTTCTGCAGAATTGTAACATAAAAACATGGCACTGTATTTAAAATTTGTCACAAGTAATAAGTTACAGTATAGAGGGGAATGATGAAGAGCACTTTTAAGGGATAATTCACCTTAAAATGACAATTCTGTCAGTAACTCAACCTCATGTCATTCAAAATCCATAAGACATCTTTGAAACACAATGAAGATATCAATCTTCAAAAATTTCGCAAAGAGATTGTAAAAGAATCCATATGAACTGAGCGGTTTAATTCAAGCTTTCTGAAGAGAATCACTTTGTATGATTTTACATATTTAATTTTGGCTTTAATTTACACATAAACATTAATTGACGCACATACATAGAGCCCATCAAAATATGAACAACAGCAGCTCAGTGCACAATAACAAACCTCATTGGTTCTTGTGTGACAAATAAGTATGTATGAGCTCCTGTTCACTATATTTGATGTGCTCTATTTATGTGCATTGATCAATGCTTGTATGTGAATAAAAGCCTGATTTAAATCTGCTCATCTTATAAATTTTGTCTTCATTAGAGACTTTAACTACTGTAGGATTTAACTACTCGGTTCCTATGGATTGCATTTACTTCTGTTTTATGAGCTTTGGGTGAATGGACTTTCACTGGGGAGATTATCTTCAGTTGTGTTTTGAAGATGAGTCTTTATTAGATTTGGCAAGTGAAGAATAAGAAGTGTAAACACTGCAAATCGAGACTTACAGGTAGTTTGGTAAGAGCAGGATTGCTGACTCTACGCCCAAATGCATCCTCCTGAAACTGCAGCAACTGCACCACCAGCGCAGCCAAAGTTTTGCTTGTAGGAGAGTCGGTTTGGACATACTGCAGAAAAATTATAAGCCACAATAAATACTAGAAAATCAGTCAGAAACCTCTATGTATCAGATCTTTATGTTGTTGTTTTCAGTAATCACACAAAAACAAAAATACCCTCAATCATTAGAGTCTTATTTGAGGAAATAATACTGAAGGTGCATAATAAATTAACTTCATTCACAAAGGTGCTTTACAGGAGAATAATATTGGACAAACCAGAGCACGGGTGAAATTATCCAGTGCCAACAAATATCTGCCAAAGAAAAACCATCACACTTGATTTAAACAAGCTTTGTGGGGTAGATATCACACTAACAAAAGTTCCATGGTTTATATGGACACAGTTCCTTAATAAATACTATGGGATTCTTGCCATACCTTAGAGTCCCATATAAATACCATGATGGGTGACAATTATAATTGTTCCTAATACCTAATATTATACTATTGCTGAATCATGGTACCACCAGAACTGATGAATAAACATTAGAGAATCAGTAAACAAACTTCAACACAAACAACCGAAGCTTTGTGGCGAGAATCACCAAGTGTCCTCTGATATTTAAAGCAGTGGACTTCATTAAAAACAGGGCATGCCCCAAAATGTCAAAATATTGAAGATAAAGACAGTAATTTGGCATATTTTAAGAAATAACCATCATGATGGCAGATCACACATTTCAGTCACTATCGTTAGCGCGCCTGCTAACTTAACAGCCCACAACATTTCTGCTTAAAACAACACAAGAGCAAAACTCGCTGGCTAAAATGCCAGCATGGAACCTAAACAACATCTGCACCACTGCTCTGATTCGACCCTTTCGAATAATCGATTATAACAGAAAATAAACAATAAGGAAACAAGCGTGCCGCTTCTTGTAGCTATTGTGTGATGCGCGCGCGCCCCCATTCAACGGGCGCCTCACGAGCCGCAGACCTTCTTATAATGTTTCCCAATCCACAGCCGAACTGTCTCCAACTGAGACACCGTTTCCGAGCTCTCCCAAAATTTGGAAGAAGGCCCTCCGTCTTTTTTACGTCCGATCGAGGAACCGGCGCCCGACTGGCCGGCCGATGGTCCTCCGGAGCCCGTTCCGCCCGCTGCAGTCGCCGCTGTCGCCATTGTTTCTTTATTAGCGATAGAGGCTAGTAGTCGGTGGAAAATGTTTTAAAGCAACACTGCGCCTGCGCAACGGTCGACGCAAGCGTCGTTGGTTAAGGAACTCTCGCGAGATGTAATTTTTCTCACACTGTACAACAATTACTATTTTTGCATTATTGTAAGGGGTAGGTTTAGGGTTGGGGTAGGTGTAGACGTAAATAAAACACAATCTAATACGTAGAAAATTCAATTTATTGTTAGCTTCCGGTTTTTGCTGTAACGTATCCCTTCTAGCCACAACCATCTTTTTTTTCTGTCAGAACATACAAAGGATATATATACAATTATTGGCTTAAATAATATATTCAAATTTTCCTCTCAAAATGATATACAATCCATAATATTTAGATTACAATTGAATTTGGCAGGACTCGTACTGCTGATAATAGAATTCGAATACAAAACATTCTAAATTATAATTTAAACAAAATTTATTGCAACATTATACAAGTGAAGTTTGAGACAGTAATAATTTTTAAATGTCCAATTCAGGTAAAATTGTGCCAGTGATAGCAATATGCAATAACTGTTCCCTTTACTTCCTCTATATGGATATTTCACATCCAATTTTTAAGTATCTATACATCACCACTTCCACCCACAATATTGTTCTATTAACTTATTTTTTACCTTGATATATAGCCTAATTCTCTCTTGTAATCAGATTGGCTAAAGACTTACTGTACCATAAATGATCACCAACAGAAACCCTGAGATGATTGATGGAGCTCAAGAAAATGACTACAGCAACCCACTGTATGTTAAATGAACTTAAACACACATATACCTTTAAAAATGTCTACAGCTATTAACAGATTACATCCCAAACACTTTTAACTGACGTTATTAATAACCAAATGTGATAAAGCAAAACCTATAATTACTAACATGTCTATTCAAGCTTGTTTGCTATTCCATCAGACTTGCATTATTAGGCATAACATCTTTTATTCTTTTTCCAAATATGACACAAGGCAACGGGCAGCATTCTGTTATTCTTGAGCTAATCACATTGACTTTTTTCATGTCATCATTTTATTTCAACTAAATTTCTCAGAATATTTATGCTTTATTACTCAACTTTTAAAATATTCCCAGCATTCCAGGTCATCGTTGTTTGTAATGTCTTGTAGAAGTTAATCAGAAACATCAGGATCGTTTATTCATACAGCATTCAACAGCAACCACAAACACTTTTCACAGTAGTTCTACTAATATGAGCATAATCAAGTCAAACCCATCTATCACAGGCCATGTTATATAAAAGAGACCAGTCATTCATTCAACTCAATTTTGAAAAAATGTGTAATTACTTTACCTATCAGTGGCGGTTCTAGCTTGTATGGCACCCCTTCTGCCACCTCTAAATAACTTTTGCATATAAAGGGGTCCAGACTGCGACCAAATGAAACATTATTCATTTCAGGGTTTCTACAACCTTTTGAGTGAAGTTCAAGCACTTTTCAATGGCTTTCAAGTATTTGACACAACTATTTATAGCCCTTTAAAGCTCTAAAAATGATCCATTTTAAATTGTATTTATAATGGGATGACCAAATTTTACTTTGTGGTAAACAAACACTTATTAAAATAAAAAAAATACATCAAATTACCACTGTAACCAGTAGATGGCAGCAGAGAAGCTTTAATTGGGTTATTAGTCATTAATTTCCACTTTTTTACTTAATATTTTAAGATAATAAAATCACTATTATAACACATCAAATCATCAAGAAATCAAATTTTGTCAAAATTTAGCTTTTTTTGTATGCAGAAAGAAAAATCTCAAAGTGCCTTGAAAAGTACAAACTTTTTTTCAATTTGTGACCTTTTATAATCACTCAAGTTGTTGGTCAGTTCAGTATTATACTATAGAAGAATAATGGCACATTAAATAAGAGTAGTATATATACATTTTCTGTATAAACATTAGATTTGGCATGTTTCTTTTTTTTTTTTTTTTTTTTTTTTGTTTTTTTTTAATACAGAAGACAGTATAAAAACAAAAGAAATACACCAAACCAAAGACAAACAGAATGTTTAGTGCAACGATACTCCCCAGCCTTCCAATACATGTTAGAAGAAAAAGTTTGTAATAATAACAATAATAATAATAATTTATTTTATTTATTTATTTAACCTTTATTTAACCAGATTATCTCATTGAGATTTAAAACCTCTTTTTCAAGAGAGACCTGACCAAAATGGCAGCATATTATCAGCACATAATTCTAAATATGATCACCAAACAAATACACAACAACAAGAGACATTTAAACAATATCCTCAGATACATAAACAAACAGCATCAACATCAGACTACTTAAAAGTACAATTTATACCAACCATAGGTTTAAAACGATTTGGCTTTATATTATAATAATACAAGTTGTAATATATTAATATATACAGATGTAGTATGGACCCATTACTATTAATGATTATAAAATATATATATATATATATATATATATATATATATATATATATATATATATATATATGAAGAAATCATTTGAATATATGTAAGATTTAAACTATAGTGAATAATTATTGTTTTTGTTACCATTCCTGTCCCCATTGCCGTCCTGAGAATAAGGCTTATACTAAATATATAGTAATTTAATGATTAAAAATTCTGCTCTCTGGTGAATTCTCTCACAATAAACAACAAAGTACAGATGTATACAATGCAAGTAGTAAGATATTCACTTCACTGTGTTTTTTAAGAGTGCTACACTTAAGTCAGTGATAATATTCTATATAATAATGCCAGTGTTCTTTGTTTGGTATAAGCCATGATCCTTAACTCATTCAAAGTTTTAGTCAAGTCACCTTTATTCATATAGCGCTTTATACAATGCAGATTGTGTTAAAGCAGCTTTACAGTGTTAAACAGGAAAACGTGTGCTGATAATGCAAGAGGACAATAGAAAACAGTCAGTTTATCAGTTAAAGCTGCAATGGCCTAATGGTTAGAGAGTTTGACTCCTAACCCTAAGGTTGTGGGTTCCAGTCTCGGGCCGGCAGTACCATGACTGAGGTGCCCTTGAGCAAGGCACCGAACCCCCAAATGCTCCCCGGGCGCAGCAGCATAAATGGCTGCCCCACTGCTATGGGTGTGTGTTCACGGTGTGTGTATGTGTGTGTGTGTACACTGCTGTGTGTGTGCACTTTGGATGGGTTAAATGCAGAGCACAAATTCTGAGTATGGGTCACCATACTTGGCTGTATGTCACGTCACTTTTTTTTTTTAAATGCATGCTGGGTATCAGCATAGTACAAGACTCACAGCATGCATTGCAGCATGAAGCATTTTTTTGTTGACCATCACCATTGTTGAGATTCTTATGCTGATTCTTGATGTCTGTGGTCTTTGAATTTCTTCAGATGAAAACGTCCACAAAGTGCTTTGTAAACTCTTTCTGTTATCTGATTATCTGAAGTTGTAAACGAAACTGTAAACATCCATCTTCTCTCTCTCTCTCTTTTTTTAAGTACACACAGTTAAAACAACCTGTGTAATATTAACACCAAAGACTCAAGGGTCAAGAGCCCAACAAAAGGACACACTGGTCTCCTTGATGAAACAATATAACATCTAAACCTCTGTTAATTCTCAATAAGAGCTTCTCTAGAAATCTGACAGAAATAAAGTCAGTCTGGCTAATAATGAGAAGCTGGTAAAGCTGTTTTATGAGTTGTTTAATCAGATCTTGAGAGATTTAATGTATTTTATTTGTTATATTATATTTTTTATAGTTGTAGTTCATGTGTTTCTCTTTCCTTCTGTGATTCTGCTTTTTAGCAGCTGTTCATCATTAATGGTCGATCATCACATAATTATCTTCTTAACACCAACACTGCTTCAATGCTACTTTAACACTATGTAGTGTGGAAACACATGAACACTGAGCAGTGTGGGGACTTTGCTGTGAACTATTACACAAATCTTACCTGTTTCATTCACGTATAACTGGCACATAAGAATCACATTAAGTTTATTGATTTGTTTATGTTAAGACTATGTAATCTAAATAGATGGAAAATTGTTATGCAATTGAATTACATAAAATGTAAATTTAGACCCAAACATTTTTTTGAGTGTATTTCTAAAGAAGTCTGTTGTAATCATACATGAAACGGGGCCTTATAGCTTCTCAAACTTTTACATATTAATGTTTTTTTAGTATATGCACTTATACACATTATCTGTTTTGAACAGATGCATGTAAACTAATTAAAATCTTAAATTAACATAAAATAGAAATATAGCTGCAAGCAGTGATGACCCAAGCCACCAGTGCAACCGGCCCCCCGGTGGCATCAGGGAAATGGAGAACAGAGGGCATATGCATTTACCTGGTTTTAAGGGTTATAGCAATGAAAGGTTACACTATAACATTAAGCGTGTGAAACACACACAATATATAAAACTTTTTTGAGTGATGGCTGTAGATAAAAGTTTATGGAGCCAGCCAAAGGCTAAAGATTCCATTCAAAGGTAAGGTCTGTAAAACTGAATGTTGTGTAATAGTTCTTAACAAATTCAGTGTCCAAACCCTGCAAATAGATTAGTGCCACTACATGAAAGGCAGTACAGAATTAAAAATTCTAAAACCTTCATCTTCTTTTCTACAATTCAATGCATTTACCATTCTTCAATTGCTTTAATTACCATTAGCATTCTGCAACTGCTCTCTGTGCAAGCGCTTGTTTTTCCTTCAAGAAAACTTTAATTCATCCTGTTAATACTTATCAATTAACTGTTCTTAACTGTCTTATCTTTCCATATTGTCCTTTGTCCACTTGCACTTTATATCTTATTTATATCTTAAATATATGTGTAAACAGGTGAAGGAACAGTCTGTGTATTGTTGCAAATATAAAAATTATTAAACATGCCTCATAAAATGTATCGCAGTTGTGATAAAGCACATTTTTATCAAGTGATTTAGATAAAGCATCCACACCTTTAAATAGAACTGGCCTCCTGATGTTGTGTGATGATGAGCACTTTTTGCCCATAGAGTGAACTTTATCTTGTTTTTGAGAGAACCTTATTTTGGAGCTTTTAAAATACAGGTGGGTCAACTAAACTTGTTTTTGAAAATGTCAAAATCAGTGTCAAGAGTTCATTACTGTGATCATGTTATACAGGTAGCCTACTTGTCAAAAAAGGTTTTCATGTGCATGTTCTCACTGCATGACATTTTACTTACTTAAATGACTCCAGTTTCATTTCAGTTATATTCTCTTGTAATAATTCCATTATAAGATGGGATTATAAATGATTTCCTGACTTCATTTATGATGAAACTGCTAAAAATAAAATAAAAAAAAAAATAAATAAAAAAAAAGCTTAATTTGTTTAGAAGCCTGGTATTTTCTGAATTTATTTGCTTCTCATTTGCAGAACAATGGACATGCATGTGTTTTTCCTGCTTTGCATTCTTGTGATGCCTTATTTTACAGACACAACTACAGCTAAAGGTAAAGTTTAATCAGCCAGTTGGTTTGTTTTGAAAATACAGACATGCTTCACAATATATTATAGACACATATTTTAGTATATTTCATTAATTGCTTTGTCTTGCATACATGTAGGCTTGCATTTTTATAGTTAAATTGTTAATATATCAAAGTTTGCTGCATATTATCCTATAAGGAATTTGTCTTGAACTGTTTTGTCCTTGCCAATAATGATGGAAATATTCAATAGTTTTCAGTAGTTATACACTTAATATGTATCTAAACAGAAAATAATGCATATAGACAAATTCATGTACAAAGCCCATACATAATTTTTTACTATAATGCTTTGTCAATGTCAGCCAGAAATCTTGCTTTATACGGCAAGGCTACACAATCAGATCTGGTCCAGAATCCTTGGTCAGCAAATGGCCATGCCATTAATGCTATTGATGGAAATCGTGACTCAAATTATGAACATGGATCCTGTACTGCTACCAAATTGCAAGATGACCCATGGTGGAGGTTAGATTTACTAGATAAGTACGTAGTGACCTCCATAACTATCACCAACCGAAAAGACTGCTGTCCTGAAAGGCTTGATGGAGCAGAGATACACATTGGTAACTCTCTGCTGAACAACGGCAACAGCAATCCACTGTAAGAAAACTACATTAAAACTATTTTAAAAGGTTCTCTTAAAGATCAATGTGATGGAGGTTACACACAATAACACATTGCCCACCTGCTGTTGTTTTTATACAGGGCCGGAAAGATTTCATCCATTCCAGGTGGGAGGTCCCTCACTTTCAAATGGAATAAAGGCATTCCAGGCCGTTACATCACCGTGGTCATACCTGGATCTAATCGACTTCTTACCCTCTGTGAGGTCGAGGTTTATGGTTATCCAGCTCCTGATGGTGAGAATATGAAGATTAATGATCAGGATTTAAACAGTATGGCTCTGATAAAAATAATTAATCAAAAGAGAGACATGCTCACTATAATATTTTTATTCAAAAACAACAGAAATTCAATAAAGCATATTTTTGATTTTACAATGTAGTTGTCATATTTTACTTTTCCAGATTGTAAGGCAGATTCTTGATTCAAAACTATGAATTCACTTGGAACCCATGTATTGTTTTAGGTGAAAATGTGGCTTTAAAAGGGAAAGCTACACAGATTTCTCTCTATGGAAACGGCTTTGCATCCAGTGCCATTGATGGTAACAAAGATGCTGTTTACAGTCATGGATCCTGTACCCACACTCTAAATGACCTCAATCCCTGGTGGAGACTGGACTTACTGAAAAAGCACAAAGTGTTTTTAGTGGTAATTACAAACAGAGTAGACGCTGTTCCTGAAAGATTGAATGGGGCAGAAATCAGAATTGGAAACAGTCTGGACAACGATGGCAATAACAATCCCAGGTAAATGATTCAGCTCTCTCAATTTTTCATTAAATACACAGAGAATTTACTGCAGTATGAGAATTACAATACTAAAAGAGTAGCATATAACATATAACTTGGTTACAAATTTTTACAATTTTGTATGTGTGTGTGTTAAATCTCATCACTTATATTTAATCAAGCTGATTTGCTACACTGCATTGAATATGGATGGTAGTTCAGAATTTCTCAAAATGTTTAACTCACTATTTCTTCAGGTGTGCTGTGATCTCTTCCATTCCTCCTGGTTTTTCCAAATCCTATGAATGTGCTGGAATGGAAGGACGTTACATTAATGTTGTTATTCCAGGACGGGAGGAATATCTAACACTGTGTGAGGTTGAAGTGCATGGATCCCCACTGGATTGAGAAGCACTTTAATAATAATATTATTATTATTTAAAAGTATTAATTACTGGTAATCAAAGTTTTAATACTGAATACCAAACAGAACTCAGAATAGTAATAAGTAGAGTATAAATTGTTATCTTAATCCTTTTTTTTTCTTGTTAGCTGTTATCACAATATTTGCTCTTGCAATTGATATTATGAGATACCAAAGAAAAAAAATTATATATAAAAAAACAACTCTTGCAAAATGTAAAAATGTGTAAAATAACTCATGAACACTTCATTATAATAAAACTGCTTATAATAAAACAGCTTAGTTATCATTACAGTAGTATAGAAAATCTCTGTGTCGCACATACTGTATTTACATGTTTATGGGAGCTGCATGTTTGGAGATGGACATTTGGGGGTGAGATGAGAAAAGAAGGTTGGCCTTCTGAGTCGGTGGTGGACACACATAAAATCAGTTCATGCAAAGTTATTACACCACCTCTATGTTCTTGTGCATCTCTACAAGTAGGTAACACAAAAATGTAACACTATAAGTCAAGATTAATATTAATTATCATAACTTTGCAGAGTTCTCATAAAGTTTTAATGTATGCAATTCTATTCCACAATACAAACACAAGGGTGTAAAGAGAGAAGTCAAACCAGTTATCTCATTGCGCAGAAATACTAAAGCCTAGACTGACCTCTAGTGGAGGGTGGACCTGTAGAAAATGTACAACAGCCAAAACCAAGAGATTATGGATGGAGCTCAACAGCACACTGGAACATGTTGTCATTTGTGCTCACCTGATAAACTGTGATGCTCCACTGCTGAACTGAAACTCATACAATGCTATGGATTTATTCTCTGTATTCAGTGTTTTAATCTGTTAATCTCATTCGATTTCACCAGACTCTCCATCTTCTACTCTTTTTCAAACAGAAAAAAATGCAGAGTGTTTGTTTGTTAAGATATGACAAAGGGCCAGCAGCCAGAATTATGTTATTCTAGAGCTAATCATATTGACTCTAAGAAGCCATTATATTATTATGTTATTTAGCTTCATTAAAACTCTGAATTTCTCAAAACGATTATGTTTTCTTATTCAGCTTTTAAAGGATTCCCAGCATTCCTGTTCATCATAGGTCGTAAAACGCCGTGTAGAACACTAATCATTGTCACTCAAAAGACTTAATAAAAATTATAGTTAGACATATTTTGTTTCTCCCTTTGATAACTATCCACACTCTGGAGAAAAAAGGTCAATTTTCTCGTAGTATTCAATTATATTTTCTGAGAAATAATAATGAGCATACAGTTGTCAAACTAATACTGAGGTTCAGTTTATTCATCCAAAGACTACATTTCCCAGAATGCATTGTTCCGTGTGCCGGAAGATGATCCCTCATTCTTATCGTCCTTTGCCGAACGCGTTTCGCTTCGGGAAACATAAGGTAAATGTATACATAGGTATATCGTAAAGTCAGCAGCTAGCTAATTATCCGATTCCTCATTTGCTCTTTGAGATACGACAACACATTTAATGAATTGAATTCATTTTCGTTTTATTTTAACCTTATGTTAATTCATTCAATGATCGAACGAACCTCAACCAAGATATCGTTTATGCAGACTTTTCCTAAATTATCTCAGTTGTCAATTTCAGCCCAAAATCTAAAGTGAATTCGTTTATATCTGGCTTTTATTACGGTACCGGTACTAATAAGTACTTCTTCAGTGGTAACTTGACTCTTAAGTGATCATGCATTATAATTCAAACCAAATTTTCTGCTAATTTTAATCTCCAGAATGAAGCAGGAACACGAAGACCTAGTTTTGAAAGCATGTGGAGCAAAGTCTCTGCAGACTGGTGCAAAGATTCAGACTTTGTGGAGCGGTTATGGTGAAATATTACGAGTCCACTTGGAGGGATGTGACCGTCCCTCTGTGGTTGTCAAACATGTGATGTTTCCCCAAAACCAGAAACATCCAGGGGGCTGGAACACAGACATATCTCACCAGCGCAAGGTGCGATCCTATCAAGTTGAATGTCACTGGTACCAAAACTACACTACCAACGAACAATGTCGAATTCCTGCATGTCTTGCTGTCCAGTCATTTGGTGATGAGCAGTTGATTGTTTTAGAGGACCTTGATGTTGTAGGATTCCCGGTGAGAAAAACCTATGTTAATGATGCTGAAATAAAGGCCTGTCTCAGCTGGATTGCCAGCTTTCATGCACTTTTCCTCAACGTTGCCCCAGAAGGGCTTTGGCCTATAGGCACCTATTGGCATTTAGAAACAAGGCCTGAAGAGCTAGAAGCCATGTCAGATCAAAAACTCAAAGCAGCTGCTGCAGAGATAGACAGCATCCTCAACAACTGCCGCTTTAAGACAATTCTACATGGTGATGCAAAACTAGCGAATTTCTGCTTCTCCAAGGATGGTTTACAGGTTGCAGCTGTTGATTTTCAGTATGTTGGTGGAGGGTGTGGGATGAAGGATGTTATTTACTTTTTGGGCAGCTGTATGGAGGAGAAAGAGTGTGAAAAGAGAGTGCCTGGCCTTCTGGATCACTATTTTTCAGAGCTACGGAAATCCTTGGACGAGAAGGCCAGCTTTCCAGAGCTGGAGAAAGAATGGCGGAGCATGTTCGCTTTCGCTTGGACAGACTTTCATCGCTTTCTCCTTGGATGGATGCCCGGTCATCACAAGATTAATAAGTATAGCAAAAGACTCACTCAGGAGGTTTTAAACAAATTGAAGCAATCTCAATCGAACTGAAACGCAGAGGAAGAAAGATGTGGCTTGACTTTTATAATAACAAAATACACTGGACTGTATATTATTCTTGAGGCTGTACCACAAAATGCTGATTATTTCAGAACTGGATTTATTAGGGCCCGAGCACCGATGGTGTGAGGACCCTCTTGTATCTGCTTCGTTTATTAGGGCCCGAGCACCGATGGTGTGAGGAGGGCTCAAGCCTGGAGGGCGAGAGCCCTATTATATTATATTATTCTTCTTCTTCTTCTTCTTCTTCTTCTCTTCTTCTTCTTCTTCTTCTTCTTCCCAAAATGAATCGGCATTTTTGAGGGCCTAAACATGCTCGAAAAGTCCTGAAACTTTGCACACGCGTCAAACCTGGTGAAAATTTACGTCTGATATAGGTTTCAGAAGAGGGCGTGGCAAAATGGCTCGACAGCGCCACCTATCGTAAAAAAATCAACAGCCCTCGAGCTGTGTTTCACGTACATACACGAAAATTGGCACACATATGTAAAGCATCAGTACCTACAAAAAAGACTCTTGGAGCAATATCCGAAACCCAACAGGAAGTCGGTTATTTTTAATTTTATGAGCAAATTTTGCATCATTTTTGTCATTTGCATGCCTTGTATTTTAACGAACTCCTCCTAGAGATTTATTCAGATCAACACCAAATTTGGTTTGCCCAATCTAAAGGCCTTTGCGATGTTAAATTGCGAAGATCTTGAGTTTTTGTTGAAGGGCGTGTCCGTGGCGGCCTGACGAATTTTGATGATTCGCCATTAAAAAGGAAGTTGCTATAACTCAGACATACAATGTCCAATCATCCCCAAACTTCACATGTTTGATAAGACTCCTGACCTGAACAGATTGATATGCCCATATTCAGTTATAGTCATAGCGCCACCTACTGGCAACAGGAAGTGACATATTTTACACTGCGACGAACTACTCATAGAAATTTTATGACATCAATGTCTTTTTTGTGGTCAGTCTAATCTAAAGGCCTGCGCAATGTTAAATTGTGAAGATCTTGAGTTTTCGTTAAAAGGTGTGTCCATGGCGCCGTGACGAAGTACGATGTCTCGCCATGGGAATAAAAGATGTTATAACTCAGGCATAAAATGTCCGATCTTCCCCAAACTTCACATGTTTAATAAGATTCCTGGCCTCAACACATCTGAAGGCCAATACTCCATCAGGTGTGGAAAAATGGCTCCATAGCGCCACCTATACAGATTCAACGGAGTGCGCCTCGAGCTATGTTTCACGTACATGTACGAAAATCGGTACACACATGTAACACACCAATACCTACAAAAAAGTCTCTTGGTACGAAATCCGAATCCCAACAGGAAGTCAGTTATTTTGAATTTTCCCTGCAAAATTGGTGTTGTTTTTGCCCATTTTCAGGGGTTGTACTTTAACGAACTCCTCCTAGAGATTCATTCAGATCAACACCAAAATTGGTCAGTGTAATCTAAAGCCCTTTGCGATATTAAATTGCGAAGATCTTGAGGTTTCGTTAAACGGCGTGTCCATGGCGGCCTGACAAATTTAGATGTTTCGCCATGAAAAAGGAAAATGCTCTAACTCAGACATACAATGTCCAATCTGCCCCAAACTTCACATGTTAGATATGACTTCTGACCTGAAAAGATCTACGTGCCCATATTCAGTTATAGTCATAGCGCCACCTGCTGGCAACAGGAAGTGTCATGTTTTTACGCTGTAACAAACTACTCCTAGAAATTTTTATGACATCAATATTTTTTTTCTGGTCAGTCTAGTCTAAAGGCCTTTGCAATAGTGAATTGTGGAGATCTTGATTTTTGTTAAAGGGTGTGTCCATGGCGCTGTGACACATTTTATGTCTCGCCAAAGGAAGAGAAGTTGGTGTAACTCAGGCATAAAATGTTTGATCTTCCCCAAACTTCACATGTTCGATAAGAGTCCTGGCCTGAACAAATCTAAAGGCCAATATTCCATTATAATGATAGCGCCACCTGCTGGCAACAGGAAAATTGTCACATATAAATGACTTTGACATATTCCACTTATATTTACGACTTTAAATGCATATTTCTCACCGTTCACCCTTTTAACTAAAGCCACACGATGGCGGTGAGCCCGGGTGCGAGGGCCCGTTCATCGCTGCTTGCAGCTTTAATTTATTATTATAATTCTTCTTCTTCTTCTTCTTCTTCTTCTCCAAAATGAATCGAATTTTTGAGGGCCTAAACATGCTCGAAAAGTCCTGAAACTTTGCACACGCGTCAGACCTGGTGAAAATTTACGTCTGATATAGGGTTTCAGAAGAGGGTGTGGCAAAATGGCTCAACAGCACCACCTACCGTAAAAAAAAACAACAGCCCTCGAGCTGTGTTTCACGTACATGCACGAAAATTGGCACACATATGTAAAGCATCAATACCTACAAAAAGAGACTCTTGGAGCAATATCCGAAACCCAACAGGAAGTCGGTTATTTTTAATTTTATGAGCAAATTTTGCATCATTTTTGTCATTTGCATGCCTTGTATTTTAAAACGAACTCCTCCTAGAGATTTATTCAGATCAACACCAAATTTGGTATGCCTAATCTAAAGGCCTTTGCGATGTTAAATTGCGAAGATCTTGAGTTTTCGTTGAAGGGCGTGTCCGTGGCGGCCTGACGAATTTCGATGATTCGCCATGAAAAATGAAGTTGCTATAACTCAGACATACAATGTCCAATCTGCCACAAACTTCACATGTTTGATAAGACTCCTGACCTGAACAGATTGATATGCCCATATACAGTTATATTCATAGCGCCACCTACTGGCAACAGGAAGTGACATATTTTAAGCTGTAACAAACTACCCCGAGAAATTTAATGACATTTTTTTTTTTTTCAGTCACTCTATTCTAAAGGCCTGTGCGATGTTAAATTGTGAAGATCTTGAGTTTTTTCGTAAAAGGCGTGTCCATGGCGCCGTCACAAAGTTCGATGTCTCGCCATGGGAATAAAAGTTATTGTAACTCAGGCATAAATGTCTGATCTTGCCCAAACTTCACATGTTTGATAAGAGTCCTGGCCTGAATACATCTGAAGGCCAATATTCCACTGGGTGTGGCAAAATGCCTCGATAGCGCCACCTATACATTTTCAACGGAGTGCGCCTCGAGCTACGTTTCACGTACATGTACAAAAATCGGTACACACATGTTACACACCAATACCTACAAAAAAGTCTCTTGGTACGAAATTCGAAACCCAACAGGAAGTCAGTTATTTAGAATTTTCTCTGCAAAATTTTTGTCATTTTTGCCATTTTCAGGGGTTGTACTTTAACGAACTCCTCCTAGAGATTTATTCAGATCAACACCAAACTTTGTCAGTGTAATCTAAAGGCCTTTGCGATGTTAAATTGCGAAGATCTTGAGGTTTCGTTTAAGGGCGTGTGTCTGTGGCGGCCTTACAAATTTCGATGTTTCGCCATGAGAAAGGAAGTTGCTATAACTCAGACATACAATGTCCAATCTGCCCCAAACTTCACATGTTTGAGAAGACTCCTGACCTGAATATATCTACATGCCAATATTCAGAGTTCGCTATAGCGCCACCTGCTGGCAACAGGAAGTGGCATGTTTTACGCCATAGCAAACTACTCCTAGAAATTTTATGACATTTTATAATTTTTTTTGGTCAGTCTAATCTAAAGGCCTTTGCGATGTTAAATTGTGAATATCTTGAGGTTTCATTAAAGGGTGTGGCCATGGCGCCTTGACAAAGTTCGATGTCTCGCCATGGGAATAGAAGTTGTAATAACTCAGGCATAAGATGTCCGATCTTCCCCAAACTTCACATGTTCGAAAAGAGTCTTGGCCTGAACACATCTGAAGGTCATTATTCCACTATAATCATAGCGCCACCAGCTGGCAGCAGGAAGATTGGCACATATAAATGACTTTGACATATTCCTCTTATATTTACCACATTAAACGCATATTTCTCGCCGTTCGCTGTTTTACAAAAGCCACCCGGTGGTGGTGAGCCCGGGTGCGAGGGCCCGTTCATCGCTGCTTGCAGCTTTAATTCTGTATGTAATGTGAGCACTTGATTGTGAGATTAAAATGTATTGCTATGTATTTTTTGTATTCTGTATTAAGTTTTAATGTTAAAGCATACCCACACATTCATCTTTCATAGTAATATTTTATAATGAGATAAAATTATAAAGGCATCATTAAGCTTATCTAGAGAATTGGTTTCATTCTGTATGTAATGTGAACACTTGTTTGTGAGATTAAAAAATACTTATTTCTGTTAAATATTTAATTTTTTTTAGATTGTTTTAGAATTTGTTGTTTAATGAATACATATTTTTTAAACAACACATTTAATGTTTAATGCTAAAGCATACATACCCATATACTCATCTTTCATAGAAACTTTAAATTATAAAGGCTTCATTAGAAACTTTCTTTATGTTTCTTTAAACAAATTATTATTTTTTTATTTTTTTTATTTTTATTTTTTTAACTACAGATGCTCTATATCAAAATTAATCCCTGATTTGAGGTTCTTTGAATTACTCATTCTGACTGACTGACAAACTCTTTTGAGCAAGGTGCATATAAATTTATGGGGAAATATTCTGTTTATATCTACAAAACAAAGAGAAAAAAAGATCCCCTGTTCGTCTCTTTGTTTTATTTTTATAATCCACTAAATACTTTGAGTTCCATAGTTTAACTGCATTTAATGTAAAATTATAACAAAAGTAATTTTAAGTTTAAGTTTGAAGAGTTGTGTGGTGCAGTACAGAATTGGAATAGCCTAATCTTTTTACGAACCGGTGTTTGTCTTTTGAGAAGAGGCCTCGACTTCATGCTGAACTAGGAACGGCCTACTGTACAATATCCCATAGCTGTATTCAATAAGAGAAAAAAATTCGCAAAGCTGATCTCAGGTCAGTGAACACGTGCTCCTTTTATGTATGTGGAAACATCTCCAAATGTACTAAACTTTTTATTTTATTTTTTATTAAAAAACATGAAAATATACAATCACTTTCAGGAAAACCCATAAAAGCTTAGTTCGTCTTCGGAACACAATTTAAGATATTTTGGTTGAAAACCGGGAGGCCTGTGACTGTCCCATAGACTGCCAAGTAAATAACAGTGTCAAGGTCCATAAAAGGTAGCAAAGTTGTCGTCAGAATACTCCATCTGCCATCAGACGTGCAGTCTGGGTTATATGAAGCGACGAGAACACTTTTTGTAAGTGAAGAAAACAAAAATAACGACTTCAACAATTCCTTTGTCAACGGTCTCCTCTGTGTCTCTCCATATCACGCGGATGATACAGAAGAGCATACGCAGCATACAGTGATATGAAGAGACAGAGGAGACTGTTGACAAAGGAATTGTTGAATAAAGTCATTACTTTTGTTTTCTTCGCTTACAAAAAGTGTTCCCGTCGCTTCATATAACCCAGATTGCACGTCTGATGGCAGATGGAGTATTCTAACGACGACTTTCATACCTTTCCTGGATCTTGACACTGCTATTTACTTGGCAGTCTATGGGACCGTCACAAGCCTCCCGGTTTTCACCCAAAATATCTTAAATTGTGTTCCGAAGACGAACGAAGCTTTCACGGGTTTGGAACGACATGGGAGTAAGTGATTAATGACAAAATTTTCATTTTGGGGTGGAGTATCCCTTTTAAATCAAAGTGTGACAGAACAGGAAGTGATCCTCCCATAAATTTTTGTTCTTATTTTTTTCACAAGTAAAAAATAAATGTATTAATGTTTCCTCTTCATTACCATATAATGTGCAAATATTAGGAATATCAACATATTCGGACACAGTTAAATTAAGGGTATATTTTATGCCGCATTTTAAAGTAGACTTCTTTGGTCTTGTTAGGAAGAAAATATTTATGTGGTAACAACCATGCTCTTCTCCAGTCTATTATCAGTTAAGACAGCCCAATGGGATCTGCCTCGAGGAAAAATGCCGTCTCTCTTCTGAAAAACCAGGCGAATATGTTTATTATTGCATTTCTTGTCATAAATGCCAACGCCATCCAGTTACAAAACCGACACATTTGTATCTTTGTGTCCCTACAAAATATGGACCTTGACCATCTGCATTGGAACTGTGGGAAGAGCTCTTAGAACAGTGTTGTATTCTTTGAAAGGAAAGTCATGAAGTCCAAATCTACGGAACTGTCTTCTCTGTTCTGCTGTGCTGACGACATTTCCGGAGTTACGCCCGGAGTGACTCCATTTTACACGAAAACAATCTTTGGGGTAGATATTTTTACACGGGTGCGTATATATATATCTTTGTCTTCCGTTTTCTACAAAATACTCTCTTTATTTTAATGTCAACTCATATCGAGCGTTCTTGCTGTCTGTGGGATTAATGTTGAGCCTGTAGCTCACTGGCTAGCTCGGGCTAGCTAGTCATTGTCGTCTGATGCTTGTTTGTTTTCTGTGCATATACTGTTAATTTACCGTTAAGCAATAATTTTAAAGAGAAAACTTTAGCAATTCATATTCATTTTCTGATCAAGCAGTTAATCTGAGGCCACAATATGTGTTGTAGTGTTTTGTTTAGTTACCTAGTAACTACTCTCGTATCTGTATGTGTCTGATAACTCACGAATATGATTGATTTTAATCTCCTATTATTTCATGAATATTTTTTTATTGTATAGTTTTATGTTATGATAATTTACTTTTGTTGAAAAGCTTCTTTCATCGTCATATATGTAAATGTCACATGTCAGTTAGTAAATAGTTTAGCTGTACATAATTTTATGTAGATTTGATCCAACTGCTGGGATAATTTAGGCAAACTATTTGTGATTTTAACAGGTCTGTTAGCATGCAAAACTGGCATTTTATACAGTGTTAAGTTTTCATTTACGAGTAACATATTTCTTCTCCCTCTGTTTTTCTTTATAGGCTGATTGAGTGCATCCACCTGCCGCTGCCACATTCCTTGCGCTGACATTTGAGTTTGGAGACTGCCTGGAGAGCAACATGAAGGATACTTAAACAGTTTATCAACCATGAATCAAGTGTGAGAAAGGACAATATCCCTGTCCTTGAACAGGACCACCGGTGCAGTGTGATTTTCCTGTTTCTGAGTTCAAGCGCTGCTTTATTATGAACCATGGACCAGGGTACAATTGACAGCCCCGTTACTCTCGTCATCAAGGCACCCAACCAGAAGTATGATGACCAGACCATCAGTTGTTTTTTGAATTGGACAGTAGAAAAGTTGAAAAAACATATATCCAAAGTGTATCCTAGCAAGCCGGTAAGTTTATATTATTGTCAAGATTATTATTCTATTATAAAGTAAGTCAGTCTGTTGCCAATTAACTGTATTTATGTGTGCAATCATATTAGGAGCAATTTCTTTCTTTAAGTAGTATGAATGAGTGTTAGTGTCTTACTAATCATCAGTGCAGTACTTTAAAGGAATAGTTCACTCAAAAATGAGAATTGCTGAAAATTTACTCACCATCAGGCCATCCAAGATGTAGATAAGTTTGTTTCTTCATTGGAACAGATTTGGAGAAATTTTGCATTGCATCACTTGCTCACCAATGGATCCTCTGCAGTGAATGGGTGCCGTCAAAATGAGAGTCCAAACAGCTGATAAAAACATCACAGTAATCCACAAGTGATTCACAAAATTCCAGTCCATGTCTTGTGAAAAGCTAAAAGCTGCGTGTTTGTAATAAGCAAATCATTAAGATGTTTTTACTTCAAACCACTACTTCTGGCTGAAATACAAATCCTCTATCCATTATATTGCTTTCTTCAGTAAAAAAAAAACCAAGTAGTTGACTTGTCTGAATCAGGAGAGAAATGCACAGATCATTATCGTAAGGAAGTAATTGTGATGTAATCTGTTCAGGTGAACATAATTCTGTGCTTTGGGGTTAAAGAAAGGTTTATTTATGGCTCTTAAAGAGCATTCTGTTTGTAAATCACAGAATTACTGTTTTAGCCAAGGTTAGGTCTTTTGAAATGTGTTTTTATGATGATTTAAAAATGTTTTTAGAAGAATCCTATGAAATTCAGGATGACAGGATATGACTTCAGGAAATGGCAGCTAGATGCCACCTGCTTTACAGGAATGTTTGGCATTGCTGGTATTTTGCCCGAGAGCCCCATGCAGGGCTGTGCAGTTCAGATTCTAGTTGCTTATACTTTGCTGGCACTTAGCGATGATTTTTTTTTTTTTTTTTTTAAATGTGCTGACATTTATTTTATGCGATTTCAGTGACCACCTTTTTAATCAAACCGTACCTTTCTTGCATTAAGCTTAATTATAAAAAGTCCATGTTTACGTTCCTTCTTTCAGTTATCCAAGGATCAGAGACTTGTCTATTCTGGACGTCTTCTTCAGGATCACTTGCATTTGAGGGATGTGCTAAGAAAGGTACAGTTCTGTTCTCTGATTTTTTTAAAATATCAAATCAAGTATTTTAAAGGGAAGTTTGATGTTGCTTCAAACAGTTTGAGTGTTTCTGTTTGAGATGTTGAAATTACCACTTTACTTTATAGATCCTAAAACTTTTGTATCTCACTGTCATAATCCTTTTTTTTTTTTTTAAAGATATTTATGGCACAGTTATTAGGCCATCCACTTGGGCCGTTTTTTTTGTCTATTTTCTAAATGCTTCTTATTGATCTTGTTTTGAACTGTTCATCCATGCATATGTTTCATTCTTTACTTTTTTTTTTTGTAATTTAAAAATTCCAAGCTTATTGTTATCATTTGTTTCAATCTGATGTATTTCACAATGCAGAAGAAAATATCTGTTGCTACTTCCACTTCCTTTAAAGCTAAACGGACATGGTGTTTTTAAAACACTGAGAGATGACACAGTAACCAAAGACATTTGTTAAATGCATTTGTACATCGACCAACAACAACAGTCAGAATCAGAAAGAGCTTTATTGCCAGGTATGTTTACACATACGAGGATTTTGGTGAAAATTTGTTTTGGTGACAAGCTTCCACAGCACAAACAGAATGACAGT
Source organism: Cyprinus carpio (assembly GCF_018340385.1). NCBI lineage: Eukaryota > Metazoa > Chordata > Actinopteri > Cypriniformes > Cyprinidae > Cyprinus > Cyprinus carpio. The sequence goes on from NC_056587.1 coordinate 17,651,205, forward strand.
TACAAGACAAAACACAGATAATAAATAATAAAAAATATACAAAGTAGAAATTAGATGGTATATGTGTGTACAGGTGTGTTATGGACAAATTCAAGAATGTAAAAAGAGGTATGTGTATAAATAGTGTTATTTATTACACGTTCACTGCCAAGTTAGCTATTCTTGTGATGGATTGCTTGAGGAAAGAAACTGTTGTTATGCCTGGCCATGGGGCATAAATTTTGTCTTACAGTGTTGGGGATAAACAAAATTTCTCAAGAGCAGTTTTTGAAGGGGACAAAAATAATGCAGCTAAAATTGTACTTGTAAGGATATGTATACACAGAGAAATGGCTTACTACTATTAGTGCAGCAGGGAGGGTGCCAAATTTGACAACTTAAAGCTGTTGTGGTCACGCGGTTACAGTGCTCGTGTCCGTTGATGACATTATTACTATCCATCACAGTGTTGCCAAGTCTGCAGTTTTCCTGTGGAATGGGCTACTTTATCACTGTTGCCGTGGGTTGTTTTTCATGTTTGCGGGTTAAAGCGACCCCAATAATGTGTAGTTTAGCCCACGGAACGTGACTTTTACCAGGGTACCCCCTCAAAATGCAAAGAGTTTGGGCTAGTTTTGGGCTAATTTTGCGTAGCAATTGGGCGAGTTTTGTTATGAAAACCTGCCAACCCTTTCCCTCAAGCAGGTAATGTTATTATTGCTAGCATAGCGGACTCATTGAAAAATACATTGGCATCATCTGTATTAAAGAGAAAATAATCAGTTCATCCGATGTTTAAGTGAACAATATAGCCTTGACAGCCTTACTTACTAGAGTTCCACAACTATTGGCTTTGTTCTCTCTCACCAGATGTGTGTAGGTGATGTAAAAGAGGAAAGCAGGTATTTGGACCAAAGCACTGTGAGGCAAAGGAGGGGGAGACTCAAAATGTTTCTAAATTTAAAATGCATTTTTGCCCCATTTGTGTTGTTTTGCTACTTACACAATTAAAGTATAAAACATTGTTATGTACAATGCACAGCATGGATTTTAATAATATTTTTAGGGTGGGACAATCCTCAGATGGGGGGGGGGGGTGTCCTGTCCCCCACCCCCTAGGATTTCCGCCTATGTATCTGGCTGTTCTGGTGTGCAGTGCTTTGTAGCGCTGACCAGACGGCAACAGTTCAAAGAGGAAGTGGGCTGGGTGAGAGGGGTCCAGAATGAATTTGCCTACTATGTTATTAACACTGGAAGAGTGCAGTTCTTGGAGAGTGGGGAGGGTTGTACCAGTGATTCGCTCAGCAGTCCAGACTATCCGCTGCAACCTTCTAAGTTCTGATTTATTAGCACAGCTGAACCAGACAGTTATAGAAGTGCAGTGGACCGGTTCATTGACTGCAGAGTAGAACTTTATCAGCAGCTCCTGTGGCAGGTTGAACTTCCTCAGCTGGTGAAGGAAGTACAGCCTCTGCTGGGCCTTTTTGACAGTGGAGTCTATGTGGAACTCCCACTTCAGGTCCAGAGAGATGGTGGTGCCCAGGAACTTGAATGGCTTCACTGTTGCCACGGTGCTGTTCATGATGGTTAGTGGGGGAGTTCAGGGTGGTTCCTCCTGAAGTCCACTATCATCTCCACTGTTTTGAGCGTGTTCAGCTCCAGGTTGTTGTAACTCCACCAGACAGCCAGCTCTTTAACCTCCTGTCTGTAAGCTGACTCGCCTCTGTCCTGGATGACAGTTTGCAGTGCAGTTGTTGATAAACAGGGAAAAGAGCAGTGGAAAGAAAACAGATCCCTGAGGGGTGCCAGTGCTGGTGGTGCAGGTGCTGGATGAGAATTTTCCCAGCCTTACTAGCTGCTGCCTGTCTGTCAGGAAGCTGGTGATCAAATGACTTCATGACCGCAGATATTAAAGCCACAGGTCTGTAATCATTAGTCCTGTACTACTGTCTCTGGTAGGACATGTAACATGCTGTCTGTATTCATACAAATGACATAGACTGGATGCAAAACTTGTATAGTGACCACTTTTTTTTTTTTAATAACAAAGAAAGTGTTATTTATTGTATTCTTTTAAAGTATTTGACCAGAGCTCAGGGTTTGTTGTACTGATTCTAATCACTGAATTTCTTCTACCCCAACAGCAAGATGAATACCACATGGTCCACCTGGTGTGTGCGTCACAAAGCCCCCCGTCATCCCCCACTTCCGGCAGCCCTGTTAGCACCACCGATTCCAGCTCTTTAGTGAGTGCATAGATTAAAAAAAGAAATGGATTATTTTCATGTCGGTAACCCTTTATAATAGGATTTCATTTGTTAAAATTAGATAACTACATTAGTTGACATAAACCATGAACAATACTTCTACAGCAATTATAAATTCATGTTAAAATGATAGTTCACCCAAAAGTGAAGATTGTGTCATTATTTACTCGCCCTCAAGGTGTTCCAGGCCTGTATGAGTTTCTTTCTTCTGTTGAACACGAGAGATGATATTTTTAAGTAGGGCTGTGCAATTAATTGCATTCGATTTGTCATGCGCATCTCGTCAGTAATCACGCTTTACTGACAAGATGAGCATGACAATCGAATGCGATTAATTGCACAGCCCTATTTTTAAAGTCTTAACATTATGTCCATTTATTCTTTCTAGACATTAGACAGTGCTGGTCCATCCTCCTCATCTTCTACCCCTAGTCAGGAAACTTCAGTCAACTCTGATGGTCTACGGTACCGGGGGAACCCAACACAAACACACGGGCTCAATCCTGCCCCTACTGGTGTAATGCAGAGGTAAAGACACAAATGACACTCTCAAATAACCCACTCAAAGCAAAATATGTTCAGTTGAGTTTTGAGTCCTTTGAGTTTCATTTTGGATATTTCATTCCTACTTAGGCCTGAAGGAATGCCTCTTCCCATGCAAGGTGGTCCCGCTGCTGGCTTCCCTGCCCATCCTATGTACATGCCGATGCAAATGTTTTGGTGGCAGCAGATGTATGCCCGCCATTATTACATGCAATAGTAAGTTACTACAGCCCAGTTGTTATTAAGTATAAGGTTAGGACCCTGAATAATGTATTTGAGGCCTTTCATGCTGAGAATTCAGAAAATAGTTGTGCAAATCAGTATCATATACGACAGGTCAAAAATTTGGAATAGTTATTAATAAAAAGAAGACTTGAAAGAAAATGTTTAGGCTCACTGAGGCTGCATTTACTTGATCCAATGTGCAGTAGAAACAGTAATATTGTGAAAATTGACTATTTTTGTATTATATTTGAAATGCAAAGCTGAATTTTCAGCAGTAATTAATATTTTTATTTAGCAATTATAGCAAGCATTAAAAACTGTATTTACCTTGGCATAGTTGAATAATACAGTTCTGTACATGGAAATGACATACTGTGAACCTCAAACACCATTGTTTCTTCCTCCTCATGTAAATCTCGTGTATGCAAAAGACCACTGAAAAATAGGCCAATTGACGTTACAGTTGGAATCACTAATAGTTACGCCCCCAACATTTGCATAAATCCGCCCATGTTCTATGCCAGCCGCCAGCAGAACCTGCACAGCTGAATCATCAGAAGTTCTGCAGGTATTGTGAAGAAACAAGAGAGTATAATAGCGAAAATGGCAGATCATGGAAATTAATGTTTGGGTTGGTGTCTGTATTCAGAAAGGCACGGAAAACAAATGCGTGCGTTCTAATAACATGAGCCACTAAAGGGACATGGTTAGCTGCTTGCTAGCGGTAGCCTGTTACATTACATAAGATTTCACTTACCACATTAACAGAGTAAGGAGAGATGACTGAGCACCACTGACAAGCATCTGATCTTGTAAAATGTGTGGTAAACACTGCCAGTATAATTACCCAACAATATAAACTGCGAGAGACAATATTGAAATATATATTTTCCCTGCGTTTCCTTCCTGCTGTGTGAGATACTGAAATGAGCCGCACTGTGAATCAGCCAATCAGAGCAGAGCTAAACATTATTATTCATCATGACCCTTCCAAATAAGGTAAAATCAGACCATTTCATTCTAGAGACAAATCCTAGGGTTGTAAATGGACATGTAAAACCGTTTCTGGAGATTTTTTGCCTATATCTAAGCTGCATACCTTCTATGTAGATATCAGAGAACAATTTAAAATATTGTATCAATGCATTCTATGGCACCTTTATATTGATCAAAGCTTGATCAAATGTGAAAGACATTTATAATGTTATGTCATCATACAGTGTACTGCTGTTTCCACAAAAATATTAAGCAGCAAAAACTCTTTTCCACCTTAAAAATAATAACACCATTATTAATATTTTAGCAACAATAATAATTGATAAAAAGCACCAAATCAACATATTAGAATAACTTCTGTAGGATCATGTGACACTGAAGACTAGAGTAATGGCGTTGCCATCACATTTATAAATTACATTTTACAGTATATTAAAATAGAAAGTAGTTGTTTAAAATTTTAATAATATTTCACAATGTTACAGTTTTGATCAAATAAATGCAGCCTTGGTGAGCATAAGAGACTTCTTTCAAAAAACATAAAAATTGAATTATTAAAAAATGTTCACCCTTAGTGTAAATAGATATAGGGCTTTTTTTTTCTATACAGGTTTTTTTTTCTATGAAGACATGAAATCAAAACGGTCCATTTTTACTTTCCAGTTCATTTATTTCACACAGTTCATCCATGTGCACTGTGCAGTATTTTATTCATAATCTTTCATTCACAATCTTTCAGTCATGCAGCCATGGCAGCCTCCCGGGCTTCCAGCGTGGCCCCCTTTCCCGCTCCCAGTGCAGGCCACACAACTCAGCCAGCTCGGCCTAATGAACCTGCAGCCCCTATGGGGCCCAACCCTGCCCCTGAGGACCGCCCTGCCAACCCCAACATCCAGATGAATGCTCAGGGAGGAGCCATGTTGAACAACGATGAGCTCAACCGAGACTGGCTGGACTGGATGTACACAGTGTCACGTGCTGCCATTCTGCTCAGCATCGTCTATTTCTATTCCTCCTTTGGCCGCTTCGTTGTGGTGATCGGTGCCATGCTGCTGGTTTATCTGTAGGTCATGTTTGAAATAGAAGCTTCCCGATAAGCAGAAGTTGACTTGTTGGAAGTTGAACATTGTATTTGCACCTTATTGTCTCTGTTTGTGTACTCCAGGCACCAGGCTGGCTGGTTTCCCTTTAGAGCAGAACTACAGAATCCAATAGCTGGAGAAGGCCTTCAGGACGAGGCTGAGCAAAATCAGGATATGCAAGAGATGGTTAGTTATAGTAGTCGACTTTTGCCAATATTGTTGCAGATATCTAGAAAGCAAGATATACTGACAGAACAGAAAAGTTTGGACACGCTTGACTGATCTCTCAATATATAATTCTTCTTTTTTTTGTTTATGACTTTTCTGTTATTTTAAAATGTGAAAAATAGAGATGATAATGGGTTTGGTCTGTCTAAACTTTTTAAAGATGGAGCACATGTATGTTTAATGCAATAATGTAATTTTCTATTAACAAATGAGCATTTATTTTACACTATTTACTGTTCGATGTTTAATTAGTCTTATGTATTTATTTGTACAAACATACAGAAAAAAAAATACAATTTAAAATAACGTTTTTCTTTTTCAATTTTAATATATTTTAAAACGTAATGTATTCCTGTGATGCAAAGCTGAATTTTCAGCAGCCATTACTCAAAAAAAAAATAAAAAAAAAATAACACCATTATTTTAAATATTTTAAATGTTTATTTTAATTTATTTGAAATTTATCTGAAATAAGAAACCTTCTAAATGACTTTACTGCCATAAAAAAAAAAATAAAAAAATCTTACTGACCCCAAACTTTTGAACAAGTGTATATTATAGAAAAAAATATATATATTTGAAAACATTTTTAAAAATTAAATATCGTTAAGACTGTCAGGGGAGTACTGACATACTTCATTGACTGATACCAATAATCTTAAAATGGTCACACATCGTCCTAAAAATAATTAATTGAAACTAATACACATCTTTCTCTTGAACCGAAGTAATGGATTTATTGGTATTTATAATAAACAAACTTACCCATCTCTTTTTTTTTTCTATAGGAGCGTATGATGGATGAGGGAATGGAGGATGATGAGGGGGATAGCGGGGAGGAAGGTCCTGAAGATCCCATGAACGCAGACCCGCATCAGCCGGGCTTCCTGTCGGCCGCTTGGTCGTTCATCAGCACTTTCTTCACCTCCCTCATCCCTGAGGGACCTCCACACGCTGCCAACTGAACTTAGATGTCTCTGCATTGTCTTTGAACCGTGGGGAGAAGAAACTGACAATAGACATAAAAAATAATAATAATAAAATACGAAAACAAGTACAACATGGTCTGCCATGTCTTGGAAAGTCTGTAATGCTGCATCAGTGCTGTTCAATTTTCCCCCTATGCCATTGCTTTTTCTTCCCCCCTTTGTCAACAAGTCAGGGTGAGGTTTCATGGATGTGCTGTCCATATTGTTATGAAATACTTTTTTTCTGAAGACTGGTTGATAAACACATAAGACCTAGTGAATCATGCAGTTACTTTAGTGCATAACTATTTTTCTCTTCCTTGTGTGTAAATAAATAGTAAATATTTACAGATATGAATATATGCATCTCATTGAAATAAGGTGTGTTTTTGAATAAAATCAGGTTCTGGTTTATTATCCTAATTCGTGGTTTTGATTTTCTTCAGCTGGTCAACTGATGCACCACTAGTGAGCGCCACTGATTTAAAAAACTACATCTACATGTTCAGATTTAAAAGATGCTTCTATTAATACCTTTTCATACTCCCTTAAATTTTACTTTTATTAAGATTTACACCTATATATATATATATATATATATATATATATATGTGTGTGTGTGTGTGTGTGTGTCTGTGTGTGTGTGTGTGTAGGAGTTTCTCAGAAAAAATATAGATATATGCACTGTTTAGTCTTGAAAAAAAAAAAATTAGTCGCTCAGAATGTGATGCAATTTATATGCTATAATATCTAAATACTATGATATTTTATGTTATATTGTTTTTATATAACATTTAAAAAAGATAAAAGTGGTGATGCACAAAGTACTTCTGCCAATATCTTCAGTGGACAGATGATTATATATACATACATACAGATAGATAGACAGATAGATATTTAAAAAATATTCAAGAAATAAAGGCTACCTATTTTATAATGAAACTATTTTATATAATTATTGTTTCTTGGGGAAGAATTTCTTAATGAGACATACTTGATGGCATTGGTAAGAGCTGGTACACGTATATGTATATGCCACCTTAACACCACAAAATCCCTTTTACATTCTGAAATAAAAGCTGTCATCTGCATTCTAGAGCTACAGCCCTCCGTCCAGTCATATACAGACACCGAGGTGAGATGGACACAAAGTAGACCATCATGCACTTCAGTGCCTTCAGAAAACCTCTAATCAAATAACGATGGATTTTGTATGGTTCATTGTACCAACACAATTAATTATGCATGACAGAGACATTTATTAGGCTCATTTCACCCGGACTCCACTAAGTAACTGGACAAATCGGGTTAAAGTCCGTCTTTCCAAGGTAGGACAACTCTTATCAGGAGAACAGATCTCTGTCTGTCAGACCATGATTTCATCATGACTCCAGCCTTTGTTGGATAGACCTAGACAAATGTAGTTGTTGAAATTATTTCGCTTGAATTAAATGGATTTCTGCAGTAATGCAAGAAAGAAATATAAAAATAAACAATACGACTGATAACGCTATAAATTAGAGGAGACTGGGGCTAGTTGCCACAAAGGCCGTTTCGGAGTAAGAAGTTTTAGTGCAGCAGTGGATTTTTTTTGTGGTTATATATATATATATATATATATATATATATATATATATATATATATATATACATATATATATAATATATAATATATATATAACCACATAAAATAGAAGCGTCTTATGCTCACCAAGGCTGGATTTATTTATTTGATTTATCTGATTAATTTATTCCTGGGATAATAATACATTTATTTGTAATAATATTTCACAATATTATTGTTTTACAACCGTGGAGAATATAATGGGCAATAATGGTGGAGATGTTAAAAACAAAATTTTGTAGCTTAAAGTTGGCTTATAAAATAACCCAAGACTGAGAAATATTTACTGGAGTAAAAAATGTGACAAAACAGCCAAAGTCTCTGCATTTACATCATTTAACCATACGCCTATACAAATTCTAACCTCTATTAAATGAGAAAGAAGAGAGTGTAAGAAGGCTCTCCAAGTATTCAAGAAAAAAGTGTTTTGTTTGACTCAGAAATTGAATCTACCATCTAATTATGTAATTATTTTTCAAATAAAAGTAAGTGGGGCATCTATAAAACTACGGTTAAGCATTGTTTAATAGAGGAAATAAAGAACATGGACTCTATTGACAGGGATGTGGGTTAACCTTAATTCACTGGCAAAGACAGCAGACAGTTTTCCATTCCTGCCCATCATTGAAATGTGCTCCTTTTGTCTTAGGGACAAATTAAAAAATCATGGCGGCAAAGAAAAAACTGAACAAAATTACATTAGATTTAGCTGGCAGTCCTTGCTGTGTAAATTACACTCTTATTCCTTAAAATGGACTCCCTGGTGAACTGTTCCTTTCAATTTATTTCTCCATAGCTCACGGCCTCAGATCGCCCTTCTCCTATCGTTTTAATCCAATCACCCTCTCACTGGATGTTATTTATTTGCTTATTTATTTATTTACAAAGGATGTAACTGATTTTTATCAGAGGGTAGAAGTGCCTTTTCTTCCTGGTGAAATGGTGACTAACGACCTGCTATCGATTTGTTGGTTTGTCCATGATAGTGATGGCTGTGTGATAGAGAGGCCATCTTTATATTTAGAATTATGCTACAGATACCTCAGACATTTCCTGCCCTGCAGCGTCATGCCTGACAAATAATGCATGCAGAATAATAAATAATAATAATTGGTGTAACCTCTGTGTATGATTAGTCAGAAACAGGGAGATAATTGTTGGGGATTTAGCTAGCAAATCCACTTATGTGAGCTAATCAATAAATGCGCTGTTTAAAAAAAATATGGAGCATAAAGATTCTTAAGTGACAGAAATTTGGGTTTTGGTCGGCACAACCTGTGTTCTTAAAAAAAAAAAAACTTTTAATTTACTATATATCAGCAAATTTCATACTGTAAATAAGCTTAAAATTTAGATGAATTTCAATATGCTACACTCTTTAAAATAAAGGTCCAAAAAGGGGGGTTCACATTAATGCCACATAGAAGAACCAGTTTTGGTTCCTCAAAGAACTTTTCGGTAAAGATTTCTTAAAATAACTATTTTTTTCTCAGCATGAAGAACATTTTAATAATCGAAAGAACATTTTTGTGGAATTGAAAGATTCCATGGATTTTAAAGGTTCTTCAAATGAATCATCAATGCCAAATAAGACCCTTTATTTTTAAGGGTGTGTATATTATAGCTATTTAATACAATGATTGTGAGGGCAGCATAAAACAACAATGCAACAAATCACACTCTCACAGCATTATTTTGGGGAGATATATATTTCTTTTTGTTTACAAATAACATCTATCATTGCTTCAAATATTACATTAGCCATATCTTTTTATAGCTGAAATAAATATATTGCACTTAAAAAAGGCATTAAAACAAAACTGGTCAGACATCTCCTTATAAGTAGGATACAGCTGACTTAGAAATACACACATACAAACAAACAAACAAAAGGAATAAAGAGAAAACATTTGCTAATATACTGCAACTCCATAACTGTTTGTACAGTCTGTTCATAACAAATCAAAGGCTTGAAATGGTGTGCATTTTTTTTGTTTGTTTGTTTATCAGCTTTACTTTAGACAACACCATATTCAATCTAAATAAAACACCCTGAAATGCACAAAAAAATTTACTGAATATCTGTATTGTGTGGCTCTGTTTGTGTATTTATGCTTGTCTGTTCTGTTCAAATTTGAAGGATAAATAAAACCTGCAGCATCAACTTCCTCACACTTACACACACACACACATACACACACACACACACACACACACACACACACACACACACACACACACATACACACACACTCCAGTTCCTCTTCATCTGCCCATTACAGCTAGTGCTGTTTCTCTGTGATTTGGTTACAGGATGCTGATGAATTGTTGTCGATGTGACTGTACAAATAGGAACACTTCAGCCACAAATCACTAAATTTCCCTCGTTCCCCTGGGGAAGACAAGCCTATTATTTAAAAGTTAGCCCATTATTTACAGGTGTAGACTTCCTGCAAGCTGGCTGTTGACAAGCAGCCTCGAGTGGCTTAAGATCAAATTCTGGCACTGGAAAGAAATATTAGCCAATTACAAAACCTGTCCATCTTCCTCTGGTTTTCTTGGTTGTTACTTGTAGAAATGGCCTCACATTGTCTGCTGGTTCATATCGGTTGCAGTTCACCCTCATCATACTGTTGTGTCTTTTTAACTAAAGATTTAATGAATTTTGTCATCATTTACTTGTTACCCTCATTGTCATTCCAACACAAAAGAAGATATATTTAAGAAAAGTAACCAAACAGTTTAAGACAAAAATATAATGGAACTCAAAGGAAACCAAAACTGTTTGGTTACCAACATTCTTCAAAATATCTTTTTTATGTTAGATCAATATGAGGGTGGGCAAATTACAACAGAATTTCCATTTCCTGGAGAACTGTCTCTTTAAATATAAAATACAATTAAATGCCTCAAACGGGTTTTAAAGAAAATAAACTTATCAGACCAGAAAGATTAAACCAGCCTGTCCAGCATTTTTGGGTCCACACGTATACAGTTTCCATCCAGTACTGCGGTTTTCAAATAGCACAGCGCACTCTAGTGTCAACAATTTGAACACGAAGGCTGAGTGGTTGGCAGCTCCACAGATACTGTATCATAGATTATGGGGAATGAGAAATAGCAGTAGTCCAGTGTTACATTCTGTGAGTTACGTTCTCCCTCATTTGGCTCTACTTGCCTATAAATTCATAAGAAACATCATAAAACAAATACATAAAAAAATCAAAAAACTAAAATTCTATCATTAATACCATGTCATTCCAAACCTGTATGACTTTATATCCTTTTGTGGAACACAAAAGAAGATCTTCTGTAGAAACTTGGCTCCCATTGACACAAAAACACAAAAGAATATATTCTGAAGAAATCTGGTACCTAAAAACCTTTTATGCTCATCAGAAAAAGAAAGTCATACAGGTTTGGAAAAAATGAGGGTGATTAAATAATGACATTTTTGGGTGTACTATCCTTTTATCACACCTGCTTGAAAGTTTCTAGTAATCCTGAAGAGCTCGATTAGCTGCATCAGGTGTGTTTGATTAGGGTTGGAGTTAAACTGCGCAGAGCTGTGGCCCTCCAGGACTTGAGTTTGAGACCAATGCTTTAAAGGTTGCATTAATACACATGAATAGCAGATGAAGACGGATGTCTGAGTCTCTCGTCAATGCTAACAACTCATGCTTAAAGTTCTCTTTTACAAGAATCCGTGTCCATTGGGCATTTCGTTCACCTTTTCTCCAGCACAACTGTGAGAAGCAGCACGTCTGGGTCGTTAGTCAATGCCGTGTCAGTATTATTTACATGTGGTCCATTTGTGTAAGCGTGTGTTTAGTATGTGTATGGGTGCCGTATGTCTTTGCATGCCGGTGATAGGGAATTCTTATCAGGCTGAAGTGGCAGGAATCATACGAATGGGGTCATGACTGTGGAAGAATGGCGCAGTCCCTGGATGGCGGCGTAGGGCCCCTGCTGGAAATAGTGGTGGTAGCGTGGCATGTGGAAGGAGGGGAAGGTCGGCCCGCTGCCCTGCATGGAGCCGGCCAGGGCGGATGGGGTGAGAGGCATGCCCAGTCGACTGTAAGGGGATAGAGAGCCCTGGATGGTGTGAGGAAGAGGACTGGCCAGGGACGCTGTGCTGGTTCCGATGGCAGACAGAGACTGAGGGTGCTGAAAGCCGGAGAAGCCAGACGTGGTGGTGACCCAGGAGCTGAGGGAGAGGTTGTCTGATGCGGTGAATGCTGAACCTACAGGGAAAGAATTAAATTAATTATTTGTACCATAACATGAGCATATTTACCATAATGTAAAAAATGTTAGTGAATTTTTTTTTTTTTTTTTTTTTACAGCAAAAAGACTTTACATTAAAAACCTATTAATAAAAAAGGGAGTTTTTGCAGCATTGCCACAGAAGGACCATTTTTGTTTCCCCAAAGAACTTTTCAGTGAACAATTCTTAGAATTAGAATGAAGAACATTTAAAAAAAAATTAAAATAAAAAATACTTTTTCCACTTCAAAGCATCTTGCATGGAACGGAAAGTTTCCAAGATTCTTTTTGGAACCATAGATATTTTTAAGTGTAAATGGTTTACATTACATTATGTGAAATTTACTTTTTATTGTAAATGGAAATAACAACTATGAATTGCCAAATAATTTATAGTGAAAAACTGTACTGGAAAACTGTGTGACACAGGACATATGAATAAATTTTATCTAAATAGTTTTGCTTCTTATTTTTGTTAACATTAAAGTACATAAGGGTGTTTTGTGTTATATTTTCTGTTATTTAGTTAATGTTTATTGCATTATTTTAGTCGTGTGTTACCGTGATTGTTCTTTGTCTTTGTGTGTACCATCAACACAATGCACTCCTATTAATCTCATAGTTTTTTATTTTGCCACTTGTAGTATTATGGTGGTTATCAGTACATATTTAGTTACAAAAAATAAATTGGTATATTAAGATTATATCACTTCAAAAAATACGGTTAAAGGTTGTAAAAACTATAGTCATCCTGAAATACTTGAAACATTTTTACTGTGAATTTCTATCATTCACAGCTGCTATTTAAAGTCATTTGAACAGAATATTTTTAGTGTACAGTTTACTATTACAGGAGGATTTTCTTACCTCTACTGTGTGCCGAGAGCCCATCTTCACCCAAGGTTTCCTCATCCCCAGCATAAGTCCGAATGGGCGACCGGGCGTAAGAATGCTTGTGGATCAAGCTCTCAACACTTTCCCTACAGCAAAACCAAAAGACAACAGCCCAAAATAAATCTCTAAATCCACAACAGCTAATACAAAATCTTTTGATCTGCTTAAATATCCTAAATAGAGTGCATTTTAATCAACTAAACCATTATTTTTCAAGGCATCACAGAATATCTTCTCATTTAAAGAGATTCCAAATCTCCAAAAATGAACACAAAAGAATGTTTTAGCCATTTTTGTCCATGAAATTAAAGCCAGTGGGGTTTAAAACCACACAGCGGGCACGAATTACGAATCTAAAGTGTCTCTCTGCAGCTTTGTGTGTTCAATGAATCAGACAGTTCATGCTTGCTTAAACAACAAGGGCATACAAATATGTTAACACACAGCAAGTGCGTAGAGAGAAGTGTGTCTGCTAGTCTTGCAGTAAGTGCATTAGCTCCTGTTAGATTAGACTCCTCAGACAGGCTGAGATGGTCTGCATCACAAGAGCCATGCGTCCACATTAGCCTCCCAATTAGGTTAGGAAAGTGCAATATCTGTCAGCAGCGCAATACAAATATGTGTGTTTTTATCTGCGATGCGCTCCCGAGGAGAGGGGCCTCGCAGCCCTACAACTTGGGTGGCTGTTTTCAATCAGTCACGGGGCCCAATTGAATTACGCTGTGTTTTAGTGCAGTGCCCGACTCCAGACTAATGTGATTTCTGCAGCTCCCTGAAGATCAATTGATCAGATCTAATTCACAGCCCTTCCAAAGAGAAAAAGAAATAGAGAGACGGAGAAAGAGAGAGAACAGGATGCATTTTTGTGTGGTATTTTTGGCAGTCATTGACTTCGTTGGGGTTTGAAATGGAACTCGCTGGCAAATGTTTAACTGGAATGCTAATTTGAGAGCACATCGCCAAAATCGGTCATTTCCAGCATTTCTAGCTTTATCAAATTATTTTTGGGCCATTCAGTTGTTTTGCTCGTTAATCTTGGGTCAGAAAAGAGACCATTTTTCTTGTTCATTTTCTTGTATTTATATATGTCAATATTGACTTAATTAAAATACATGGTATCTAGAGATCTTATAACACACATTCACTACGGGGCAAAAAGTCCATTATTCATAAATATAAAGCTATAAAAATAAATAAATATACGGCAAAAAGGGAGAACCTGCAACTATTTCTATCTGATCTAAATTTTATATTCCGTTTTGTTGTGCAATTTGAGAGAACATTTCCAAATTCTGTTATTTCCAGCATTTCTAACTTTATCAAATATTTTTGAGTGATTTCATCGTTTTCAAGTGTGTTTTCTTGTAGTGTTTTTGTATGTTACTATTGACTTAATTAAATATATATGGCATTCAGAGATCATATAACACATTCAAAGGTGGGTAAAATTCATAAATATATGAAAAGCAAATAAATACACTATAAAAAGTGATAAGCTGCAAATGTTACCTTTAGAAGATATTTCTACCTAATCTTAACAAATCTTTTTTTTTTGATTGATTGATGTAGTAATTTAATATTATATAATATTATAATAATATATCAATTTTTTCTACCTTTTTGTTATGGTATTATTATTGTTATTATTCTTAAATATATTTATCAATTAAGAACACCACACTCTTATGTTAACGTTTTTTTTCCAGCTTTTATTGAACCTACTCACCCACACACATCTAGGTCTAATGAGACTCTAATGAAAAGCCACTTGTGCACTTGTTAATGAGTTTGGCTGAACGTTTCCCACCACACACCAGAGCAGCTGCTCCTCCCTCTGCAATCACTCACTGCACTGAACACGGGTCAGAAATCAACATGCCACTAGCAGCAGAAATCCTCATACCTCTCAATATCTGTGAGTCTGGAGGAGTCTCTGAAGCCTTTGGCAAAAGGGTTGCTGTCAATCTTCAGTTTGGTTATCTGCAGTGAAAATAGGAAACAACTAAATTAATCCAGCAGCTATTTTCCTCTCCCACTTGATGTCATGACTGATGTCTTCCAGTAAATTGTTCTGCTAAAATTGAATCAATTTTAAACAGTTGCCAAAATATACTTTTGAAAAATTCAAAATAGTACTATTATTTACAGAGGAACAGCTTCATAAAAATAGCCAATGGGGGAAATACACACTCAAAACATACATTTAGACCAGTATTCTTGCATTACTACTACTGGCTTTTCCAGGGGAATTCGGAAACTGGTTGATTTGTACTCACCAGCTGGTTTTGGTAAGCAGTGACTGCAGTGAAAACTGTCTCAGTGAAGACAAATGTACGAAACTCCTCAGACTTTAGATTAAGAAGAGACGCTGTGTGATCTTTCTTCTTGATGATATGAACTCGGGGTTGGTACTTGTGCATGGAGTTCAGGATGATCTGTTAAATAAAGTATTAAGAAATATGAAAAAAAAAAAAATAGAATTTATGTGATGCAGGAAAACTATAATTAAGTATAAATATAAATTTCACATTATTATTTATTATATATTATTATTATATCATTATTATACTATATATAATTTTTTTTATATATATTACTGCAGGCATTACTATTTAGTAAAACAAAACAACAACAGAAACTATTATGCTTCATCCTAATTTTCCTTTAAAATATGCTACATCTAAATGTCATATTTGAATTATCATCGTCAAATTATTTAAAAACAAAAATTAAAGAATTGATCTTCACAGACAAAATATATAAATGTATTTACAAATACAAATCTTTACAGATAGCCTACTATTTTCATTAAACAATTACACGCTGACACATGCAGAATAAAATGTAAAGACGCAATTGCACAATGATTTAAAATAAAGCTTTCTGCTTACGTGTCCGTGCTGGTCCAGTTCGTTGTTTGTAAGCTTCACTTTTTCGAAAGAAACCATTTGTTTCAACAGCTGTTCTCCTGTAAACGGCGAATCTGGATGCACGTACAACCTGTAAAATAATAAGAGAAAAAATTAATAAATGCTGTAGATCCGTTTGGATATAGCCTACCTGCATTAGGTTATTCGATTTTTATTTACATTTTATCCTTATAATTAGCCTACATTTCACAACATTTATAGCCTATTTGGATTTGAATCTAAAAATGACTATAGGCTAAATAAATGTTTTTTTTTTTTTTAAGTAAAAACATAAAATAACAGAACGTTCGAAATTCAAATATGTTAGAATTACACGTAGCCTACACATTCAAAGCGAATTACCGCATCAACTTGCATGTAGGCCCATCTAAAATAATAGGCTATGTTTTGTAATGATGTATTCCCTTTTTAGTCACACCGGCTGTCCACAATTTGTTGATGATTTAGCAACTTACTTAGCGACGCATAGAGGAAATGTCAAGATTCTTACCTAGCAGGTAAAGGTGGATCTGCCTTTCCCGCCACAAGCCATGAGGATCTATGGTAGGCATATCGATATCTCTTATTGTCCACCGGAACGATGTCCATTAGTACGATATATTTGGCGTCCGGATCCACTCCGGAAAATGACACACGAATTGTCGGAAACATTCGTCTGTTGAAACAACATCATGATGTGCGTAAAGTGACATTTACATGAGAAGCCTACACATGATTTTTAAGATGTTGGTTCAAATATGTAAAACAAATTAGCTGAAAGAAGCCTGTTTTAGATGTGGCAACATATTGGCTACTGACAACAGGCATGTCCTTTAAAAATAATATGTTAAATGCGTCTACTAAAGATATCCTACTAAACAAATTCGTCTACTGGTTTGAAAATACGAAAAGTAAAATAATTTCAGCTTTTTTTTTTTACCTTCCAGATTTTGTGATAATCATTTCCGTGCCGAGTTCGTGGAACTTGTCCCACAGTTCTTTCGTCTCGAGGCTGCAGGAGATCTTGGCCATCTCTTCGCTGGGCACGCCGGGGCTCGTAGGAATGAGCGGCTCCGTGCATAACGGAACGCCGCCGCCGCTGCTGCTGAAGTCGCCGTGGGTTTCCAGCGAAGGCAGGTCGCCGATGTTTGGATGGCACGATGACTTCTCTACGAATTGTTCTAGAATTAAAAAAGTAATGAAATATATATGTGCACCAATTTACTGCAGTTGGTGTTACAAAACGTGTTAAAAGACTAACATGCAAATAGGCCTACTGGTTATAATAAAAAAATAACATAATCATATACAAAAAAACATTATACCGTTTACATGATTTGCTTAAACATTGTACAAGCCTAGCCTTTATGAAATGTAGAAATAATATCACTGCATGTAGAAACATAATTTATAAAATGCAATTCTTTATAGGTACTAAACAACAAAACAAATAATTTATAATGGCCTAAAATTAAGTTTTATGTGCTTAAATATTTATTAATAGATTATAAGTATTTAGATTTTTTTTACTCTGTAATTAATTTTGCCTGAAATGTATGCATATAACCACCAAAAAATTTCAAATGCAGTGGCCATTAAAGCCACAACTATTAATGTTTTTAAATCTTACAGTTACTGACAGGCAAATTAGACTTCACTTTTATACTGTAAATATAAGTAAACTGTTAGCCGTACGAGATGATTTGTCGTTTGTTTACCTTTAAAATTAAATGCGTTCATTTTGATTTGCCAGGAAAGTGTGCAAAAAATAAATAAAAATAAAATACAATTCTCCAGAAAAACAACACAAATTGTCCAAATACAAAGTCTGACTTTTAAATCTAGTTGTTTTCTTTATATACATTTTTAGAAAGCTTAATAGAATTACTCCTTACATTGACAAGTCACAGTTTTACCCCATTTCTTTAAAATATTTACATTTTACGACAGAACAAGCTCACGCAATTGTATAACCCACTGAAAAAAAAAAAGGTTGAATTAGGCTACTTAAATACTCAGCTATTTTACTAGGTTATATTTTCCTTTATATAAACTGCTGGAGTTTGACACTGATGGCACCGTACGCCTCACGTGCAAACTCATGTCACTGTTGCAAAACACAAAAACACTGTTGCTATCAAAACTCGTTAAAGAGTCAGATCTGCTCTTACCTAGCGGCTTGATGGTATTTTCCTCCGACTCCTTGTCTTTCGGTTTCCCACTTGACATGAGTGCGGCTATGGAGAAAGCATTCGCCCTTGAAGAAAGCTGAGGCTTTGGGGAAGAGGTGTACTCCATGATGCGAGTGCTCAAACTATTCTCAACAGCACAAATATCCAGATTAAGCCCCGAAATGACTTTAAATTGCAAGATGATATTTGAGTCAGGACTAAGAAGATTGCAGGCTATACAGGCTGTTGCGAGTGTTACTTCCAAATCGGTTGGGACATTGTGTGTCTCGCTCCAGCCACCCTCCAGCTCTCTTGCTCAAGGTTTTCAAAGTAAGTGTTGGACACTTGCAGTCCCCTTAATTTCACTAGCCCCTCCGTCGTGCACAGCCATGACCAATCGTTGTGTTGCTCCCAGATCATTGGTTCTTCAACACCCTCCACTGTATAGTCGGTTTATTTATAAATCCTACTACAGTGACGGCTTGGCTCATGAATATTAGTTTATTCTCGTGACGTTGACCTTCCTGATTTGCCGAAAGAACGAACAGATTTGTTGTAGAGGCGTGGCTTATCAATATTTAACTTTTGTGACTGGTCACCTCAAGCAACGTCAAGAACGACGTTATTAATATTCATGAGTTCACCCATAGTGATTTCGCCTACGGGGCGCTGCGCAGACCTGAGAGAGCAGTCAAAATACAAAAAAAAAATTCATCAGTGTTTAACACGTCACATCTGTCTACACTAAAAGGCTGGATATGTATAACCTTCCATCATGCATGAAAACTTAAATGTCCACATCTTGTAAGGGAATGTTATAGTAGCCTACAGACATGTAACGATGTAGCCTTATAGCCTTAACATGACAAATGTTTTATCATCTACAAATGAACTAATTGTATTTATTTTATTTGTCTTCTAAGTTCCCACATTTTTGATTAGCCTATAGTTATGACATAATCCATTAGAACATTTATCTCCGGCAAAAACACAGGTCCATCCAGACGTTTTTAAATCTTTAAAATAATTAGCCTATTTTAAGTTAAAGTAAAATTGTATTCTAAGAATTCTAAACTTGCCAGTTATACTGCTATAGGCTACATATAAATGTTGGAAAGACAAAAACAACATTAATCAGTTTTTTGTTTTGTCGCTTGTTAATGACACAGTCCTGTGAGGAACTGTCTTTACAAACAATCGAAAAAAAAATCAGGAAATTGATATAGGCTTATTTATTAATTTGACTCATTGGTAGGCTTATCATAAATTAGAACAGAAAAGTCAAAACAAAAGTAAAGAAAAAATACTAATCAACATAAATAGGCCTAATCTAGTTGTATTCTATAGCCTAATTAAATACATAATAATAATAATTATTATAATGATTATCATTATTATTAGCCTATTATCGATGTTTTATTTTCGTAGCTTCAGTAACATTCCTTATCTGATTAGTAACAGTTATGTTTCTGTTTTGTTTGTTTTTTTTCTTCTGCGTTATCCTTTTGAACTTTTGATAAGAACAAATCCTGTCTAGACGCCACCTCAGGCCACCGCTCTCGCTTGATGCCAAAATTGAGACACAGGCCCTTTGTCAAGTCAAACACTTAGTAAGCTTATGTCGATCAAGCTTGGTAAAATCATTAGTGCAGATTATAACTAACACGTTTCACACAAAAGCACTGGTTTGTCGCGTTATGCCTAGCCTGGTTACAACTGGTCGGCTGTGGCATTTACATTACATTTACATTTAGTCATTTAGCAGACGTTTTTATCCAAAGAGACTTACAAATGAGGACAGTGGAAGCATTCAAAAACAAGAGAGCAATGATATGCAAGTGCTACAACAAGTTAGCTTAATGCAGTAGCCTACACGCAGCAAGGTTTTTTTTTAAATAACATAATATGTAAATAAAAAGAAAACGAAAAAAAGTGGCGTGGTAAATGCTTATTTCATTGGCATATATTTCATATATATTAATACACACAATAAAGGTATGTTTTTGATTATTCCCTGTTGAATCACTATTAATCTGTGCTTTTGTATTCTAGGCCTGTACACTTTCTGCGCGTGATCGCGCCGAGTGAGAGTCAGTATATAAATATATAGGCCTAGTATATATTAAAAGCGCTGACTCCTGTGATTTTTTCCGCTTGAGGAATCGCCTCATCCTCAATGTCACTCTCTCTGGAGAGATGCAAGAGCCCCAGATCTACAGCGTTTAAACCCATTAAGGCGACACTCAAATGCAAATCCAGTGCTGCAGATATATTATAGGGACCTTGGCTGGGAAAAAATTAGATTACTGTGCAATTGCCAGCGGATAATGTGCTAAAAGCTTTCCCACTTAGCGTAACTCCTTACTGAATATTATTCACACTTTCAGGGCCGATGTGCCAGCCGGCCCATGGCGACTTTTAAAGATAGGCTACAGCCGAAACCTGCTCGTCAGGTGCAGTATTGCCATGTCCGCCTGTTATAAGCGACTTTGGACTTACACAGAGTCACTGTTTTGCTAGTGCTTGGCAAAAATGTGACAAACCTCGAATCTGCTGCCATATCTCACCTGCTATTTAAGCGCAATAATGCCATTATTAATGGTTGTACTAGTTTCCTCTTTATTCTGTTTATTTATTGACTTAAGATTTATATACAGTTGCCTATGTGTGCAACATTTATTTATTTATTTATTTATTTGAGTTTAGAAGATATGATTATTGGAATAAAACGTTGTTATGAAATTAACAATTTAACATTGTTTTTGTTTTATGCAACTTTAGGCTTTTTATGATGATGATCCAACTCGCTTTTTTATTGTGACATCAGGCCAAGTGTCTATTTCATACCGGCAAAAATAGGAATCAAAGAAACAGCAACTGGACTGACGGACGCATTTCGGGGATTGCTTGCTGTATTGTGTCTCAAAACAGACGTGACATTCAACTGACGACTGTTTGAATCATTTCTGTACATCGGACTGAAGATAATATAACGTTGGTGAGCCAAATTAAGACTTTGGAATATAACTAATGTGCTGTCCTTAATTATTTATAGGTAAACAATGTTGTTATGATTTGTTGATAATTGTTAAGGAATTAATCCATCTAAAGTAGAATTAATTCCATGCATTTATGCCGTGTAGGCCAAATCATATTTGTTGACAGTTGTTAAACCCACTTGACTTTTTGTGCTGTCAGATTATTTTAGATTTCATACTCATTTTGTTGGTGTTTAAAAAATATAGCATTGCTTTATGCCCATAAAGAAATAGGCAGCAACAAAATGAGTATGAAATCTTAAATTGTCCCCATTTGTAAGTCGCTTTGGATAAAAGCGTCTGCTAAATGACGAAATGGAAATGGAAATGGAAATGGAAAATAATCTGACAGCACAAAAAGTCAAGTGGTGCACATTATCTTTCTTTTATATTATCATGAAGTGTGAATTATATTGTCAGTATTAAAATTCCTGTTGGGCCTATATATTAAGTGGATTAATTATGTACAGGAATAATCCAGAGGCGTGAAATACAACAATCATCCTCCATTCAGAGGCCTCAACAGGAAAAGTAAAACACTCGCTCAGCTGTACTAAGTTGCCATGGTTAGTAATAACCTTAAAATTCTAGGGCAGCAAAGTAAGTCCTGTTGCATCAGATTGGTTCAAAGGAAGCAGAGAAGTTTTTCCAGTTTTCACCCGTGAGAAGTGCCCCCATATTCCCCCTTGGCTTTCAGGCAAAGGCAAGCCTTTTCCAAGCCGGCCAGGGCTGACAGGCATGCAGTGGCCGAGCCAGTGCCTCCGTTCATATGACTAATTAGACAAGCTTCACGCTGCGCTGTTCTTTTTGATGCTGCACCCTGGTGCTAATTGCCACGTCCGTCTTGGGGCACATGGAGGTTAAGTTCAAATGCAGCGCCGGCTCACTGCACTCCTCCACCCTGCCATCTAAACGGCCCCTTCTCAACCTTTTTTTGCCCTGACCTGGGCCGTGACCGGAGCCTGTTGGGGACCGGCTTGGGATCATGCGGTGTGTGCAGGCAATACGGACTTTAGAGGAGAAGTGTTCAAACGAGAAGGAGGAGGGGTAATGCTGAGAGGGTATTAGACGTATCTCAGATTAGGCTCATTAAGGACTGAAAAATGAATGAGGTGTTTTTGCTCAAGCAGGGCTAAATCAACCCAGGAAGTCTGAGTCTGACCTCTTGCCTTCTCATCACCTCAAACCCTTCTGTTCTTCTAGCTTGTGGCAGTAATTTTTACAGGGCCCATCAGAGGGGAAGGCGGTCCAGAGTAAGAGGGAAAGTCATTAGTCTTGTGTGTCAGAGTGATGCTCATAGTTTAGTTAACACTGTGATGTCACAAGTAGGCTGCTGATAGTACTGATGGATGTGGTTTCAAATAACACTAATTTGTTCACACCGCCCATACCTTCTGCTGTGGTTATTGTTGGTACTTTGAGTTAAATCATTTATTAGGGCATAAATTGAATGTCTTTTTGAAAAAATGTCTCGAAAAGATCGGATTTTATTGATCTATTCGTTCTTTTGAACTTTCCATTCTTCAAATAATTCTGAAAAAATTAAAAGGTTTCCACAAAAATATTAAGCAGGTTTTTAACATTGATTATAGTAAGAAATGTTTCTTGAGCATTAAATCATCATAAAAAGGATAGATAAAGTAGCACAAGGCAGTGGAAACCAGTGGAAAAAAACAGTGCAGATACAGTATAACGGTATAAATCAGTCTGTTTAAACTGCCCAATACCTCATTACAGCATTGCACTGCAAAATACCTATTCTGACAATTTAAATAAGACTGCTCTCTTAGCTCTCTGTCACTTTAAACAGACTGATAGGCTCTTTTTACACTACACCCATTATATATTTGTTTATTTCCTTGGCTTGCACTCTATCTGCCATGTTCCTTGTGCTACTTTATCTATCCTTTCTTTGCATGTCCTTATTTGTATATTTATATAGTTTTATTTTATATTATATTTTAATCTGTATTTATTTGTATTTTACATTCTACCGTTAGTGTTTAGTGTTATCTGTATGCACCAAGGGTCTGAGAGTAACGTAATTTGTGCTGTACATGTGGCAGAATTGACAATAAAGCAGACTTTGACTTTTTTAATTTGATATTAGATTGATTTCTGAAGGATCATGTGACACGGAAGACCTGATTAATGATGCTGAAAATTCAGCTTTAGCAATCACAGAAATAAATTACATTTTAAAATAGAAAACAGTTATTTTAAATGTAATATAATTTTGCATTATTACTCTTTTAATTAAAATAAATGCAGCCTTGTTGAACATAATACAATTTGAATGATACTGTATACAATATTACTAATCCATAATTTTGGGGAACTTATTTCATTGAAATTAACTAGACTGTTTCTTGTATTCTTCTTCTTTTTAAAATATTCAGTAGTTTTTATTGTTTTAGCGTCTAAAGCAATCCGCCAACTGAAATCTTTCAGAACCACTGCCATAACGTTAACTCAATGTAGTTAATATTATTATATCAATCTTTTCTGAGAGGTCCGTCCTATATCTGCCCACGTCAATGTCCTACCAGAGAGTGTTTGTTTGATGCGGGACAGAGTGAGTGTGTGATAAAAGCGTTGGCATGGGCTGCCCCATCTCTCCATGGTCACACCGGTCAGCATGTGCTCCCCACACACTTAAAAGTTCACCATCAGAGATGTGATTGGATCTCTCTCGCTGTCTCTGTCTTTCAGCTCTCTTTATCTCTTTACCTCCCTCTCGCATTGGCAAGAGCAAACTGCAGAAAAAGGAGACTGCGTCCGTCCTTCTTTTCCCCTCCGCTGTCCTGTCCGTACATGACTATCAGACATTCTCCTGGTCAAACAAGTGTAAAATCTTTAAATGGGAATGTTTGAGTTTGCCACAGCCATGAATAATAGAGAAGCCTGGTGGTTAAAAACGGTTCTAATGTGGTTTAAAACACTTGTGAAGGAAGAATATGAGCAGCCCATCCCACGGGGGAAAGGGTGTGACAGAGAATGGTGCGGAGAGATGATGTCTGTGATGCTGAAAGCCTTTTTGCAGCATCACACCAATGTTGTTGGGGTTTTAGCGGTGAGCATGCAGTGATAAAAGCCATCAAGAGTCGCAGGTCTTCAGTGTACATACAACACTGCAAGCTGCACAGGGACCGAAGCCCACAAACATCTCTTTAATTGTGTTCTACTCGGCTGCTCTTATCCCATCCTCCTTGTGCTTCTCCAGCGGTGATCACATTTCCAAACAGGACTGAAGTGGTAATCTTGACTCTCTAAACTGTGGGCATCCACTTGGTGTCCTTTCTTTACTTTGACCTCTGCTTCTGATCTTCTCCCTAACTTCCACAGATTTTCACTAGCACAAACCGAGGAACATTTACCGTAAAAACTAACATTTACTCATTCAAATGGTTAGAATTTCTTTTTTTCTTATTTCAATACGCAACATGATTTTTTGATATATCATCTTAATGATGCCTTGCATGTCACCAGTTTTAGTATTACTTAGTATTATTTATGCACTATGAGTTTTTATTAACATTTTGAATTAGCTTTTGTTTTATATCCATATAAATTCAGTTTCAATTTTAATTTGAGATTTTGCTGTAATTTTGTTATGTACTGTCATTTTTATTATTATTTAAATATCACTGAGGTTGCATTTATTTTTAGTTTTCAGTTTTATTTTTAGTTCAGTTTTAGTTTTTATTTATTTCCGATTAGTAATTTTAGTAATTAACCATCATTTTATTTCAGTTAGTTACCAAGACATTTAAGTTGTAAGTTTTTCATCTAATCATTGATTTGATTTCAATGAACAAACATGTTTTTAATAGTTTTTTAGTTTTAGTTAACAATAATAACCCTGAATGTCATATAAACAATTTTAAAACAGCAAGTTTAAATATGCAAATGTGATATGAAAGGTATAATGGCGGGGACGTTTTTCAGAGAATACTAATTTAAATGTGATTTTCCTTACAAAAAGCTATTGTATAGATTCAGAAGTGTTGAAATATAGAACATGGTTCCTATGGACTACTTATTTTGTGCTTTCTTTGTTCTTTTGGAGCTTGACAGGCCATAGTCACTATATGTTATACAGCCAAAGTTCAAAATTCCACAGAAATCAGTCAGTTGTACGCTTTTGGAACAAAAACACAGAATAATCAATTGAATGGTGAGAAAAAAAATAAAATAAATCAAAATTAGGTTATGGAAGAAACATGCTTTGTTCAGCATTATGGGGGACATTAATTAGAACACAGAATGGATTAGAAGCAGAATTCTGAACAATTATTTTCTCAAAGGTGCCCTGTTCAACATATGCTACGATAACTTATTCTGAAGATGGAAAGGAAGGAGGAGTATTTGTAAGGCGCATGTAAACCGGGGTCAGCTAGATGAGGCCAAGGTCTGCATGCGCAAAGAACTGCTGTTAGTATTTCTGACTTTAACCTTTTCTCTGTTTCAGCAATCCTGCTGCATCTCTCCTGGGCATTTCTCTTCCCCTCACAACCTAACGGAACTGTCTCCAGGCTGCATGGCTTCAAAGCTCCCAGAATTCTCCCCATCAAATGTGGTCCCTTTTGATGTCAAGTCTGTGACTTTTGTCTTTGACACTCTCAAACATAGACAGAAAAGAAAAAAAAATTCATGTTTTTGTAAATGATGACAAAATGTTCATT
Source organism: Cyprinus carpio (assembly GCF_018340385.1). Classification (NCBI taxonomy): domain Eukaryota; kingdom Metazoa; phylum Chordata; class Actinopteri; order Cypriniformes; family Cyprinidae; genus Cyprinus; species Cyprinus carpio. The sequence continues at coordinate 17,677,080 of NC_056587.1, forward strand.
TTTGGGTGGATCATCCCTTTAGAAGAATAGTTTACCCCAAAACAATTTATTCTTTTACAACAAACCCATCTGACTTTATTGTATGAAACACAAAGGACATGGTTCATTACCCTTTTTCACAAAAGAAATACATGTTTGCAACAGCATTAGGGTGAGTTAATGATGACAGTTTTGTATTAATTAAAATGGACCATTTTTAAAGGAAAGTGACTTGTTTGAAAAGACAAAAACCAAAAAGCCTTCTCTTCACAGAGAAAGAGTTGTTATCAGAGTTCAGAGATTTCTCTGGCTCTGTTTATGTGTCCTGATTTCAAACACTCAAGCACATGAACTGTATTGATTTAAGCTGTGAAGTTTAATCTAACTCAGTCTGGATTTATGTAGGGTTTTGCAGGCTGTCAGACTGAGCGGATCCACTGTACGGATAACACGAGTGGAATTAGTCATAACACTAGCATAACATTTAAGAAACTGGAGTTCAGCAAGATGCCAATAAAGGCTCATTGTTTCCCAATGTTGTTATCCTGTGAATCTAACCAACATCAGTCTCATGCAGAAGCCCTTTGTTAAGTATTTAGTTGAGATTTTCTCTGAGATTTGCAGTTGCTCTCACACTTCATAGGGTCAAATACAGCACAGTGTGAGTGTTGAAGGGACAAAAACTATTTCAGGCTTTTGAAGGTATTAGCACAGCTTGTGAACTCCTTTTACTCTTTGCCGGGTGTATAGAGGCAGATGCTGTACTACAAATAATAATTTTCCATCATTTTATTTTTATCCGTAAGTAAAATATAATAACAATTGGAATTTTTAATGTGATAATGAAAGAACTTCTATTCTCATTGCACAGAGTCAAAAAAGACTACAGACACTTATTGTGGTCTTCCTATCTGATCTGATTAAAAAAAAGCTAACACCATGTTTCCTGATGATATGTCCCAAGGGTAACATGTAAAGCGTGAAGAGTAACGGCCCTAGTACTGAGCCTTGAGGTACTCCATACAGTATATCCCATGAAGAATTCTCACATTTTCGCTTCAGAATTTTATTTTTAAAGGTGTTTATGAAATTTGTGAATTTTTCTATCTGTCAAAATGACAGAAAACATTCGTTTTCTTTTAATGACAGTTTGTTTGTTTTTAAATTTTCGTACAGTTTCATTTAGTGTAACTTCAATTGCTTTGAAAGCATTTTAAATGTATTTAAAAATGTACAAATTTTGAATGTTATTTTTCAGTTGAATAAGATTTTGGTACAGTGTCAGTTAGTGTAACCTTAGTTCCTTTGTAGTCAGTCAAAATAAAAAAATTTAAAATTTGGAATTTGAATGCATTTTTTTATATTTTGCTGCAATTTTAGTTAGTGTAACAGTTATTTTGTATTCTATCAAAATGAGAAAAATCATTTTAAATTTCTTTTCAAATTTTTACAATTTCAGGCAGTATCACCTCATTTCCTTGGTAATGACAAAGCATTTTGTTTTCAGAATTTGAAATTTCAAATATGTTTACATTTTGATACAGTGTCAGTTAGCATAACCTCAGTTCCTTTGTATTCTGTCCAGTGTATGAGTGAGACCAAGAGTGAAGGTGTGAATGCCCTGGTCTTCATCACCCATGACTGACATCTGAGGTCAAGCCTGTGTTACCATGAAGAAATGTTCTCTTTAGTTTAAATATTCGCTCAATTACAATGCTGCTGGAGGGATGTGGGGGAGTGCATGGTTGAGGCCATTTCCCCCTGGAATGCCCCTGCTGGGCATTCTCTCAGGAGAGGAAATCTTGCTGATTAGTCAATGATTGAGTTTTTGTGAGGAGGGACAGAACCAAAAAGTTAGAGGATAAGACATGTGGTGGGAGAGGGGGTGCCAAGCGGGATGTGAAGACAGGGAAGGAGGGGAGGTGAGGCTGTGGTACAGGAGGGCTTCCTCGTGCCTCCGCTGGAGCAGAAAATCTCTCTAAAATTGGTTACTGCGTCGACGGCCTTCATCTGTTGTGGCAGGGGGTCATCGCAAAATCTCCACCCTACCCTTAACGTGCCCCCCGCCCCCCTGTGCAGCGTCCATTACCACCGCTGTTTGTCAGGCACACGGGACTGAGAGTGTCACTGCTTCCCTGGTGTCCCAAGTGTGGCTCATTTAGCTGTCAAATGCTCCGGTTGCATTAGCACTCTATGAAGGGCATGAAGTAAACACAGACAGGGACATTCACACCATTACAAACTGCTAGATGTCTCCTTTGCTTGTTCTGTTGCTTTCTGGCTAAATGTGAGTAGAGTAAGAGTAGAATAGGTACGCTTAGTTGCGGTAAGGGCTATGTGAGTTGTATTTTTACAACTTGTGTGCATATCTTATGTCTTCAAATAGCATGATGTCCAGAGAATAGGATTAGATTAGTACCTCACATGATAAGATTGGAACATAACAAAGAACCATTAGACACAGTGAATTGTAATGTATTCTTAAAGGATAGTTCATCATAAAATTTTGTCATCCTTTACTCACCTTCATGTCATTTCAAACCAGTGCCACGTTAGTATTTATATACTAATTATAATGAATTTACATTTATGTATTCATGTTTTAATTTTAAGCGATTTTGTTTAGTCATTTTTAATTGAATTTTTTTAATTTACCTTGATTGTATTTTTTATTTCAGTTTAAGTAATTTTGTTAAGCCACTTTTATAAGTTTTAAAAAAAAAACATTTCTCTTTAGCTTTATTTCAGTTTTAGTCATTTTAATACTTCGACTTAAACTTGTATATAGTTGCCAAGACGTTTTTTAAGTTTGTTTTTCATCTTATATTTATATTGTATTTTATGTCAGCTTTGTTTTAATGAATATATTTGTTTTAGAGTTTTAGTTTTAAATAACAATCAACACTGTTTCAGTATTTCTCTCTCTCTCTCTCTCTCTCTCTCTCTCTCTCTCTCACACACACACACACACACGTATATATATATATATATATATATAGATGATATATATATATATATATATATATATATATAGGAACACAAAATATCTTCTTTTGTGTTTCACAGAAGAAAGTATGTCTATATATATGGAATGACATGAGGGTGAGTAAATGATAATGTAATTTTCATTTTTAAGTAGGCTACAACCCCAGCATCCACACAGAAAGCCATTTAGAGCAGCAACCCACTAAGGTTTTGCTGTGAAATCAGTATGTTATAATCACGTTTGTGATGAAGTTTGTGATGAAGGTTGTATGATGTCCTGAGATGTCCTGAGATGTCAAGATCTGGCGATCTGGTCACTGTGGTTATTCTAACCTTCACCTGCTTCCTGCAGACCTCCTTGGAGTTATCGTGTGAGGGTCCTCCTTATCTTTCCAGGTCTATTGATGAATGTACAGATGGATGTCTTTGGGACCTTAACCTTTGGGTCATTTTTATGTCACATGTTGGTGTCTCTGTACTGGAAGTGTTATCAGACTCTGGATTTGAACTTATTTCTCAGAACATTGAACATTAGACCTAGTGTGCATGTGTTGGGGTCAGGTAGGGAAGGAGAAAGGTTAGAAGCTTGTAGTCAACATGGTCTGTCTAGGGTTAATCCTGCCCTCCTTTACAACATCAGCAAAACCCCAATTACCATCTCCCGCACCAGAGCAGAACAACTAACCACATGAAAATAGTTCAAACAGAAATTTGCACGTGTCCGCAGAACTCTGTCCGTCATACACAAGTTCTGTATATCCCCCATCTCTTGTGTGTTTTACATATATATATGTCTCAGCTTCATTTCACTCATTTTGCCCAGTTTAAATTAGATTTCAGATTTCCCTTGGAAATAAGCACAGAAAATATGAAAGGATGGTGAATTTTTGGTTTTGTCATTTCTGTCAAAAAGAAAAATATTACTTTAAATTTAAATATTACATTTTTAAATATGAATTTAAATAACAATATTGTGAATTCTTTATGCTTTAGTTGCTTTAGTTTTTAGTTGTCTACCATTATATATAAATAAAGCACATTTTAACATATAGTAAAATAGAAAACTATTTAATATTGTTATTTTGTAATAATATTTCACAATATTACTATTTTTACTTTATATTTGTTTTAAAAAATGCAGTCCTGGTGATCAAAAATGCTTCTTTCCAAAAAATTGTAAAACTCAAACTTTTCAACAGCTTATAACAATGGTATAAAATATACCTTTTTGGCTTACTATATACAGGTGCATCTCAATATATTTGAATGTCGTGGAAAAGTTCATTTATTTCAGTAATTCAACTCAAATTGTGAAACTTGTGTATTTAAATAAATTCAATGCACACAGACTGAAGTAGTTTAAGTCTTTGGTTCTTTTAATTGTGATGATTTTGGCTCACATTTAACAAAAACCCACCATCTCAACAAATTAGAATATGGTGACATGCCAATCAGCTAATCAACCCAAAACACCTGAAAAGATGTCCTGAGCCTTCAAAATGGTCTCTCAGTTTGGTTCACTAGGCTACACAATCATGCGGAAGACTGCTGATCTGACAGTTGTCCAGAAGACAATCATTGACACCCTTCACAAGGAGGGTATGCCACAAACATTCATTGCCAAAGAAGCTGGCTGTTCACAGAGTGCTGTATCCAAGCATGTTAACAGAAAGTTGTATGGAAGGAAAAAGTGTGGAAGAAAAAGATGCACAACCAACCGAGAAAACCACAGCCTTATGAGGATTGTCAAGCAGGATTGATTCAAGAAATTTGAGTGAACTTCACAAGGAATGGACTGAGGCTGGGGTCAAGGCATCAAGAGCCACCACACACAGACGTGTCAAGGAATTTGGCTACTGTTGTCGTATTCTTCTTGTTAAGCCACTCCTGAACCACAGACAACGTCAGAGGCGTCTTACCTGGGCTAAGAAGAAGAAGAACTGGACTGCTGCCCAGTGGTCCAAAGTCCTCTTTTCAGATGAGAGCAAGTTTTGTATTTCATTTGGAAACCAAGGTCCTAGAGTCTGGAGGAAGGGTGGAGAAGCTCAGAGCCCAAGTTGCTTGAAGTCCAGTGTTAAGTTTCCACAGTCTGTGCTGACCAGCTTTTTGAAGATGCTGATTTCATTTTCCAGCATGATTTGGCACCTGCCCACACTGGTAAAAGCACCAAAAGTTGGTTAAATGACCATGGTGTTGGTGTGCTTGACTGGCCAGCAAACTCACCAGACCTGAACCCCAGAGAGAATGTATGGGGTATTGTCAAGAGGAAAATGAGAAACAAGAGACCAAAAAATGCAGATGAGCTGAAGGCCACTGTCAAAGAAACCTGGGCTTCCATACCACCTCAGCAGTGCCACAAACGGATCACCTCCATGCCACGCCGAATTGAGGCAGTAATTAAAGCAAAAGGAGAAACATTAGGAGAAACATTTTTAGTATTGTTAATATCTTCATATAAAAATCATATTTTGTCAACAGTATATTGAATGAAAATTGTTTAATTACCATTCCATGGGCCGATTTTCAGCTCATCTTCGTTATCGTTGACAGAAATCCTAAAACCGTTGTGAAAGACATTTACAGTGGTTTGGACCAACCTGTTTATCTTGACATGTATCGTTATCTCCTGTTACATTGGCATGACCAATAGAGGTGCAGAAAAACGCTGTGCTTCTGAACGGTTCCCAAATGAGTGTCCGAGTGATGTCAGGCCACAGGCTGGTGCTGACAATTCCTGCAATCACTATGTTTGTAGACAGTTAGCGTCTCAAGATGCCGTCAGGCCAAGGCGATAAGAGATGAGCTGACCGGCTGCATCTCTGTATTTGTGAGAGATGCATGGGGTCACATGTAGCCCACAGACGCCCCAAGCAGATGATAGCGGCACAAGATCAGAGACGACAAACCGGTGGAAGGATGCTTTAACGGCCTGGGTCTCGCAGATTACGGGAGGAAATGGCCCCCAGGAGCTCTCCTCCCTGCCTGTCAATGCCCTCCGCAAATGATGGACTTTCTCCTCAATATTACAGTGCATTTCTTATCCTGAAAGGTAATGAAATCAGGTCTGACAGCACACAGTGACATTCTGCAGTGCCGCAGCATTATTGGCTAATAAACTCCCTCTATTCTCTCTAGTCATGAGTCAGACAGGAAATACATTACGGATGCTAATTTTATGAAAAGCACCACCATAAAGTTAGAGCTTGCTGAATGGCCCAAAGGTAGAGAAATTACAACACTGAAATGGCTTCACCAGCAAACAACCAGCATATTAATAGCAAAATACGGGAATAGGTCATAATGGTTTGGTTAACCTATTTACTTGCAATTCCATTTCCTTAAGTTAAACTCTCCATTTTCCGAAACTCTGTCATATAAGATGGATTTTGCACTTACATGGTTCATTGATTTGGCTTGTGAGTGACCGAATATGTATTGTGAAAAAGTGCACACTGATTTCCGAAACATTCTTAAAGGGATAGTCAACCCAAAAATAAAAATGACTTTCCAAACCCAAATGACTTACTTTATTGTGCTGAACATAGAAGAAGAAATTTTGAAGAATGTTTGTAACCTAACAGTTTCAGTTCCCGTTGGCTTCCAATATATAGACAGAAAAACAACGTAAGCCAACGGGGACTGAAACTCAAGAAAGAAGAAAGAAAGAAAGTCATACAGGTTTGGAATGGCATGGTGGTGAGCAAATGATAACAGAATTTAAATTTTGGGGTGGACTATACCTTTAATGTAATGCAAACTATAAGCGGACACTACAACTTCTCTCTCATTCTCCCTGCTTTGTGTTATCAGTATGTTTTTGGGATGGTGGGTGGGGGCGCTCAGGCCTGGTGTGGAGACGCTGTCGGCCCACTCCCCCTCAAATGGAGCCAGGCTTGGCTGATAAGCTGCGTCCCAGGCCTAGCAGGGAGCCAGGCCTATCTAAGCCCCCTTGAGTGACTGGGTGACACACTCTTCCTTGGTCCAGACAGATAGACAGGCCATGTTGCACAGTGAGGAAGAGGAAGGACGAGATAAAGATGGAGCCATTGTCAATACCGCTGGAAATAATCTGCAGTTTTCCGAATCTCTATGAACCTCTGGATTTGATAAGTCATTCAGGATGACAAATGGTCAGTGGCATCATGTTTTGATAATTAAAGAGGTAGTTCACCCAAAAAATATTGTCACCCACAGAAGAAAGTCAGTCAAACTGGTTTAGACTGACATGTGACAGAGCTTTCTTTTTTGGGTCACCTACCTGTACAACCAGACCAAAACACCATTTGAACAATGGCAATGTTGTAATATAGTGATTTTTAACTAAAGTTTATGATATTACAGATGGCATGTATTATTAATTATACTGTATATGATACTCTATAGAGGTTTTCAAAATTATTGATGCCAAGGACGCAATATGATGATCATCTTATGAGGGCCTCCCTTCCTAACGTAGAAATAAAGATTTATATTTTTTATTTAAGCATACCCATTTATACCATGTGTGAAAAATAGTAAACAGCATGTTATAAAGACAACATGCTGTTTGATAAATTACATAATTTTGTTTTTATATAGTTTTACATTATTTATATACATACAGTTTAGTAAATTATTTTTCTAAAATATCTCAGAACATTATTATCTGGAAAATATGTTCTGTAGTGTTATATGTATAACCCTGAAGAGAAATATTTTAAATTTAATGCTATTTTATTTGTATAACACATTTTTTTTTCCCCCACAAATTTTCCACAGACCCCGGAGTGCCTACTTGTGACCCTCTGGGGGTCTTTGGACCCCATTAAAACAACAACAACTCTACTATATGCTATAGACAAAGTACGTCACATTTGCTGTTTGGATAATGTCACAATAGATCTACTGTACTATAATTAATACGATCTACTATGAAAAATAGATAATATAGTATGTATTGAATTGATGCTATGCTGCAACTAACTTGCATAGTTTAGCATTGATTTCATGCTAAAACGACTTAATGATTCAGAATACCATATAGATGGTATGCCAAAACTTTATACTGTTCATAAGTTCAAAGAAAGATCTTATTCTCACCAAGGCTACTGTATATAAAACTAATATTAAAAAGTTGTGTCCCTATCAACTATGATGAGCTACAATTGTTAAAACACAGATTAATCTCCGCTTTAGGTTTGCTTTACTATCTTGGCAGTATCTGAACAGAAGCACGGTGGTCTGCAGACATGTACATCAGTTCGTTTCTCACACATTTGAAGTGCAGAGCAGAACAGAGCTCCCACACTCACAACGTGATGTAATGCAGGAAGATGACCGCTCAACGCTGACCCGAGACGATACATGGCAGCTCTCGTCTGTTGGCTGAGTATGTTCAAGACAGGGAATGTGGGTGGTCAGGGGACGTTTGTGTGTCCTTTTGTGTGTTATGTGTGTAAGCAAAACCAAACCAGACTGGATGAAATTCAAAAGGTTCTCGTCACTCCAAAGGTATCCGTGGTGGAAGACCACACATTTCTGTCAGGGTGACCAAAACAGTTTTGTCTGTTCAGTGACAAGAAGTGAGATTGTTTTGGATACTGATACAGAGTACTGATAAAGGCTACTGCTAACATTTATGGGGATGAAACATTTATGTGTTAAATAATGCTACTGCCTTTGTTTGTAGATATGTGGATAACTAGACTCATGCAGTTTAAAAACTATTGATGTTGCTCTTTGTTTGTATGTGTACTTTTATCATAATGTTCATGTGTGACATACACTAACATTCAAATATTTGTGGTCGGTAATTTTTTTTTAATGTAATCAAAGTCTCTTCTGCTCACCAAGGCTGCATTGATACAAAACAGACTAAAAACAGTGATTTTGTGAAATATTAAAACACTGTCTGTTTTAATATTTTTTAAATGTAATTTATTCCTGTGATGCAAAGCTGAATTTTCAGCATCATCACGCCTGTCTTCAGTGTCACATGATCCTTCAGAAATCATTTTAATATGTAAATGTTTCTCAAGAAACATTTATTATTAGTAGTAATGTTAAAACAGTTTAGCTGCTTAATTTTTTTTTTTTTTTGTGGAAACCAATTTTTTTAGGTAGTTTAAATGAACAACATTTATTTGAAATAAAAATAAAAAACTAGTGTGTGTGTGTGTGCATAAAGTTGTGCTGCTTGATAAAAATTCAAAAGAGCAGCATTTATTTGAAATTATAAATTTTCTAACAATGTAAAAGTCTTTACTGTCACTTTTGATCAATTTAATTCAGTTTCCCCCTTCCTTATGGACAGAACAGAGAAGAGAAAGAAAATTAATATTAAGGAAACAATATTACTTGTGTGTGTGTGTGTGAGTGTGTGTGTGTGTGTGTGTAATGTATGTGTGTATATATATATATATATATATATAATATAGATATATATACTGTATATATATATATATTATATATATATATATATATATATATATATATATATATATATTCTGTGCATAAATAGAATAAAATAAAAATTACAAATGGTAAAATATAATGTTTTAAAATTATTATTATAACATATATTTGAAAGAAATCTTTTATAACATTATTATTATTAAATTATTATTACTTTTGATTAATTTAATGTCATTGCTAAATAAAAGTATTCAATTATTTCAAAAAACAAAAGAAAAATGCACTGACTCCAAAGTTTTAACCAGTATTGTGTATGTGTGCATGTGTGCACACACTCTGAGACACTGTGCAGAGCCGCAGCGCTCCCTCACACTCTGATAGTGCGCAAAGAACACCAGGCCAATCCCAAGAGAGTCTATGAAAAGCCAAAGAGAGGATGAGAGCTTTACCGCAGTGTTATGCTGAACTGTAGTGGTGCGGCAGACAAAAGAAGAGAAATAGTTCCAGAGAGAGAGAGAATGCGGAGTGGTAGACGGTTAGAGAATGGCTGCAGCAGGGTTTGATAGGAGCCGGCAGGGGGAGGTCTGCTCTGATAAGAGGGAGACAGGCAGGCTGGAGAGGGAAGCAGCAGCACTGATAGAAGGAAACTTTCCTTCATCAGGCTCGCACACCCAGGCCAATGTGGGCACCTTTTAGGGCTGATTCAGATATATTGATCTCATTTTCTCCCGCAATAACACTAGCATTCAAATTTTCTGGCTCAGTATGTTTCTTTTCTTTTCTTTTCTTTTCTTTTCTTTTCTTTTCTTTTCTTTTCTTTTCTTTTCTTTTCTTAACAGAAATTAATACTTCTATTCAGCAAGTATGCATTAAATTGATCAAGAGTGACATTAAAGACTTTTACATTTCAAATAAATGACTCCCTTCCAGTGTTAACATAGTTATTATTTTTGGGTGAAACTTTAAATATATGTCACTGGGCTTGTTACACAAATCATTCTGACTTGGGTAACACATGTTGCTTGTAACAGGCTATAGCCAACACTGTATGATCATGGCAGTTTCACAAAGCTGGATTTCATGAGGCCGTGTGTGTGTGAAGGTCGTTGACTTTGTTTAGTCTCAGCTTCTCACATTCACCATCCTCCAGCATCTGTCAAGTCAGGCAAATTTCTCTTTATCTCCTCACATCATAATGAAAGGGGTTTCAAGTGCTCCAATTCACCAAATTAGTCTGCAACTACAGATAAGAAATGATGTGCGTATACTTGTGTGTGAGTGTTTGTGCAACGTGATGATCGATATTATGTCTGCTATTATTTGATGGATGGATGGATAAATAGATATATAGAATACAGCAGATATAATATTGAACATAAATATGATATTTACCGATTTATATTAATAATATGCAAATTTTCTTTATTCCTGTGGGGGACTCTGAGGTGTGTTATTAAAGAGCTGTCATTGTCAATGAGGAGCCACTAATAAGAGAGCAGATTGGGAAGAGAGGGGGAATCTGTAGTGGGAATTAGATTACAATGGCAGACAATGTTATATTAAGTAATTCACTAGATTTATGTTTACAGCTGTGAACGTGTTGGCTGCCATGAGCCTTTATTGTACCAAAAGCAGTTGTGAGCATAATTAAATGAATTAAATGTATTTATTTAAATAAATAAATAAATAAATAGAATTAGATTAGAAAGATAAAAAAAAGATTTAAAGAAATAGATTAGATTTTTTTTTAAATATATTTTTAAAAATCTAATCACATTTGAAGAAATCGGACATCTTATTGAACCTTTAAACAATCAAAAAAAGGATCATATTTGATACATTAGGCTTTTATTCCTCAATATGAACAATATAGAGCTCATACTCAAGAAAGGAACATATCTCTTAGTAAGATGACATCTAAATGCTTAGGTTTATGATCAAAACTCTGTTGTTTATATTGTGGGGGTAAAACATATAATGCATAAATACTCTCAATGAGCTTCAGAAGCCTGGTTAATTATATTTGACATTCACATTTTAACAATTTTAAATGATGCATTGATAATAAAGTTAATAAGTTTCTTCAGTCCAGTAAGTGTCACCTTGAAATATTACCAGCATACTGTAAATTATTCTTATATTTACCTTATAAAAATCAGTAAAGATTTTACAGCACAAAAACGTGTGTACCTGGTACATGTCTGGTAGAATTACACTAAATTCCATTTACACGCTACACTTTTTGCATGAACAAACCTCTTTGAGTATTATGTGCTTTGCTGAAGGGCAAAGCGGTCCAAATCAAACCACCAACTTTGTGCTTACCAGCCCTGAGTTTTAGCTGCTATGCCACACCACCTGTCTGATTTCTTTTTTTTTGCATCTCCTTTTAATAATATGTGACTGTTTCCTTCACCAGCCAAAACTGTTATCTCTTCTCTTAACTGTTAGCAATTAGTGAGTGGATAATGGGTCCACCAGAAGGTCCTGGTCCTCATATGCACCAAGCCTGGTTCTGTCAATGACGCACAATCAGTAACCTCATCCTGTGTGTTTATGCGGCTGCAGTGCAGACGGCTGGTTTGGTGAGCAGGTGCAGCTGTCATGGAGAGAGTTCTGTAAGAACTGGGTCTGCGAGTTTGTTTTGGACAGAAAGGGTGTCATGGCCCTTAGGGCTTCACTGTGCAATATCACAATCAACAGTGCTTCTGTTTAACCCAGGTCTGTTTTTAATGAAGATGTTGGTGGGGACTTTGGGTATCATGGGGTATTTCCCCGCTGAAAAGAGCAGCAAATGCTTTGTGTAACAGACACTCAGTATATCACAACAAATTGATGTTTCTGTGTTTAAAATAAACTCATGTGCTTACATTAGCTGGTCTTTTCAGGAAGGTTGCTCTTAAGCAGGGCTTTTCAAACTGGGTTCCAGGGGCCATGAGCTCAGGGGTGACCCAATAAATTATGTATTTATTATTTATTTATTTACCTATTTATTTTAATAAATATTATAAATATAATAAATATTTATTTATTTTTATTTATTTTAAACAAAATTGGTAATTTTATTCTGCTTTTTAAAGTTTGGTTGGAAATGTGATTGCGATCATTTTGTTAATTATTATTTGTTTTGGGCTCAGTGAAAATGTTGACATTATAAGTAAAAATCTGAACTAGCTTAAAAATCCTTACTCTTGAGCCTTAGAGTGTCTATAATAATTTAAAATAAATTGTAAATAATAATTTTAAGATTACTTCATTATTTAGAAGTATAAATGGAAATATAAAATTATACATTTAAATTTATAAACAATTATTTTTTTTATGTAAATATTTTCAAGATAATATTTTAAGAATTTGCTTTAGTTAAATGTCACCATAAAAGACAGTTTTAACAGTTCTTTTTTAACAGAAAATTCTTCTTCAATTCTGAAAGCAATTAATTAATTTAGAGCAATTTTGATAATATTTCTAATAAATAATTTCTAATTCTAAATTCATAATTTTGTTCTGTGGACAGATATTTTTACCATTAAAAAGTCTGCATATCCACATTTCTCATGGGAATGATATTGTTTTGTTTAAAAAATTTTTTTTATTTTTTTATAAAAAATCAAATATTTTCCAGATTTTTTTTTTTTTTTAAAGTAAAATGACAATATAAAAGTTATTTCGTTTTGAAAACAATTATTTCATTTAGTTTGTCCATAGCACTTATTTACAATATTTACAATATTACAGTACTTATCTCACACAGAATAAATGTTTTTATATTTTAGGAAGGGGGTCCCTTGCAAAGGGATTGTCATAGTTGAGGATCTTTGTTGAAAGTTTGAAAACCACCATTTTAAAGAGCATGCGAATGTTGACAAAGGATTCAGTCACTGACAGGATTATAATGCATCATCAGTCCTAATGATGGATAAAAGCCATCTTGATGATTTTTCTCTCTGCTCCTATGGTGCTACTGTGGTGAAAAGGCTTAGAGTTTGGAATGTCTTGTTTAGGTTTAGGGTGATTTAGGGCTATGGAGATGAGTGCTGAGGATGCTCTTTACTGCTCTGTCATATGTCAGTAGTAGAAGGAGAGAAAGAGAGAGAAAACCATGGTACTTTACCTCTGCCCAGCTCAATTTTAGAGATCCTGGTGAGAGCCAGGGATTATCTTTGGCTCCTGACTTCAGATTCCACTGGCTGGGGGTTTGAAGGTCTGGGGTCACTGACTGATTGGATGAGACTTGGTGTCTGCTCTTGACCCATCTCTGGCATAGAAACAATAAAGGGTGAGCTCACTAAAAAGAGACACTTTAAATGCATTGTATTTCAGTGCAAAAACCTGCATCTCATTCACTATAACCATCTGCAAGTATTGTTTTAATTAATTTATTGTTTGTTTTGTGCAATAACATCTGCTTTTTTATGTAAATTATGTTTGGTACTTATGCCATTATTTTTCCAGAAAAAGTGTTTATGGTTGTTTTGGAGTTTATGACTAATGCAAAACATATAATGGGTAATTATTTTTGCAAATTGTCAAGAGAAAATTTAACATTTGATTAAAAAAAGTGTGAAAAATGTATAATAAATAATCTTAATATAAATAATATAAAAATACACTTTAAATAATAGCTGCAAAATTTACAAGCATAAATGTGAATATAAAATTATTTTATAATTAAAACTGTATTTTCTTTTTTTATTATTCTTTTTTTTTTGGGGGGGGGGGGGGTCTATGATAATTTTTAAATAAATTGTAAATAATAATTTTAAGTTCATTTAATTATTTTCAAATATAAATGTAAATATTAAGTATAAATTTAAATTCAAACAAATTTTACATTTATAATTTTTTTCTTTTAGGGTCTGCGAAAATGTTTACAGGAAATGTATCTGAACAAGCGAGTTCTGGAGTGTCTAAAATCATTTTAAAATAAATTGTAAATAATATTTTCATGATTATTTAATCATTTTCAAGTATAAATGTAAATATAACATTATACATTTAAAAAAAAATTATCTTTTTATTTTGGGCTCAGTGAAAGTGCTGACGGCAAGAAGAAATCTAGCAGAAAAAAAAAATCTTTATTGTTGAGCCCTCAATATAATGTGCACTTATATTCACTTGTACCAAATGTATTTTATTCATGCCATTTCATTAGCAGATGCCAGATTTTATATTTCATAAACCAGCTGAACATGTCAGACAAAGTGGTGCATTAAAAACATCTCTGTTCTTCCCTGACCTTTCTTTACGGGTCTCAATAATTTGCAGAAGCCTTCCTGACTCTAAACATCTTCCCTTACTATATCACTCAGCAGTGAGATCAAAAGAGCGTGCGGTGGCCATGATGAATGTATGAGCGCTGCAGACTCTAATCCTGTCCAGTCTCTCTGTCCCAACAAATACCTTACACTGAAGCAAAAAGAAAAGCACAGGAGATGGAGAAAGTGGAAACAGGCTTGCTTTCCCAGACTCTGGCGATAGACTTATCTGCTACGGGACAGTCGGACAGGCCTGGCCCAGCTTATAGGTTCTTGTTAGGAGCAGCCAGCCAATAAAAGATAAGTCTGTGAGCATATCTGTGCCTTCCTTAGCGAAGAGTACACTAATGTTCTCGCTGCAGATATTAATTATTTCATAAATACTCTTGTGCCACTAGTCTCACGAAACAGACTCATCCTAGGTTCCATATACTGTACTTTCTTCCTTTTTCTAAGATACAGCTGGGAACCAGGAAGTGCTTCTTATTTAAAATTCTTTACATTTTTAAAACTTTGTTTCTGTAAACAGTTCTTGTTTTGATGCAAAAACGCCACTGCAACATCTCTATTGAATCTATACCATGAAACAGAGTAGTATTGATTCAGCTTGTGAAAACATAGCAGCCACAGTATAAAAAAAATATCAATGGGCTGCCCTTGACTAAAGATTTTTTTACATAATAATGAGCCTTTAATTGCCTACATAGTCTAATATGCGTTCAAGCGCATGCAAAAAAGGCTTGCCACAGAGCACCTGCAAACATAATAATTATGAATGCGTTAGTGAAAAACAGCAAGTACACTGCATTAACACTTTAATAGTTTATTGTTACACTAGTGCTTTCTGCTTTCTCACAAATACGTGAACTGTGCACTTTTTTCTAGGCTAACATTAGATTGAGCTGCCATGTAAAGTTGCTACTACATACATATTTCAATTTCAAGCACATAGGCTATGAAAGAAAAAAAATCAGAATTTTATAGTATGAGTACAGTGCAACAGAAAAGAGACTTCTTACAATTTTGTGTTAATTGCGTTAAATTATTTTAACGCGTTAAGGATTGTAAAATTAATCGCATGCATTAACGCATTAACAATGACAGCCCTAATTATCACATAGGCCAGCCATTAATGATTTGCTACTTCGTATGGAATTTTTTTTTTTATAGTGAGTAATGAAATTTTGGTCGACCAAGCCTCTTCTCGTTGACTAACGTTTACCAATACATTTATCAATAATAATCACAATAAATTTTTTACCTATTCCATCAAGCTATTAGTCTGTGGAGATTTATATTGAAATTAGTATTCATTTGATGTGCAGTCCTGTACATTGTACTGTTCCGGTTGCAGGGCGACTGGGTGACTATGAGGCAACATTGCTGCGGGACAAGACCAAGCGGCAACCTTCTGGTCTCTCACTTGAATTCAACATGGAAACTGCAATTCATCCGCTAGATACTGGCTCCAAAAGAGAGTAAATCGTCCCATGTTAAAACTTTACAGCTCTCTCTCTCTCTCTCTCTCTCTCTCTTCATATATATATATATATATATATATATAAAGTTCTGCATAATTAAGGGCATGGCCACTTGAGTGACAGGTGGATTGCCGCTGCTGCTAACTTGATCATGTCGAGCTAGGTGGCTGTGGTTTCAGGAACCAGGCACCTCAGCTTCACTCACGTCCCGCCTCTTTGCCCATTTTCAGTTATCCGGGAGTGATCTTGCTGATGGCGACAACCGGCTCCGCTCACTTTGGGCTTTAAAAATGCTCTTCAGAAACCTACGGGTGACGTCACAGACACTATGTCTATTGATTTTTCAGTCTATGGACAAAACACCACTCTTCCGTTCCAATCGAAACATTAAACAGGTTCTCCCCACTCAGTGACGCACCCACTGAGAAACCTGATGAATAGTGCAATGTTTACCGGGAGCCAGAGCGCCTGACATCTTGGGAAAATTTAAAAGTGCTGGCTAATGGTAAATGTAAATTCAGTAGGATTAATGTAAGATTGACGTAAGTTATTCATGTCGTCACTAATGATGTTTGACTTCACTAGTCAGAGGTCACTAAAAGTAACATTAAAGAGATGTGTGAACTTGCAAGTACGAAGTCAGACACTGTAATACGCTCTGGTCCCCTCCCTGCTTACCATGGTGATGAGATACATAGCAGACTGTCGTCACTCGATGGTTGGATGTCTAAGTGCTGTCCACAGAATAACATAGGTTTCATAGACAATTGGATGGGTTTTTGGGGCAGACCTGACCTGTTGATAAGAGATGGTCTTTATCCCTCCAGGGGTGGTGCCGCTCTTCTCTCTAGAAATATGGCAAATAGTCTTAGAGATTGCACTTGACTAACTGGGGCTAGCCACCTCACGTCACAGAAGTCAGTTAATTCTCAGCACATAAAGACTCCTTCACCTATGTATCATACTATAGAGACTGTGTCTGTTCCCCGAACTAGCAAATACAAAAAACGTCCAAACCAATTTAAAAGTAACAATTTAATTTATTTTCAACAAATAATAAACAGATATAATACAGATAAACAATAAAGCTTGGATTAATGAATATTTATATACTTTCTATGAAAATGCTTTTTGTTGATATGATTATAGATCAAAACCTAGATGTGCTCTATTTGACAGAAAACTGGCTAAAACCAGATGATTACATTACTTTAATTGAGTCTATCCCCCAAGATTACTGTTATAAACATGAGCCGCATCCAAAAGTTAAAGGGGGAGGTGTTGCTACAATTTATAGGAATATTTCTCAGGTCTGATTTCAAGTATAATTTGTTTGAAGTAATGGTGCTTTATGTAACATTATCTAATGTAATAAATGTTAATGAAAAATCCCTATTGACATTTGTACTGACTACTTTATACAGGCCACCAGGGCACCATACAGACTTATATTTTACTCATTTTCTGTCTAGTGAGTTAGTCTATCTGAGTTAGTGCTGGCTGCAGATACAGTCTTAAGTGTTTTTAATATCCACATAAATAATGAAAAAGATGCATTGTGATCAGCATTTATAGACATTCTAAATTTTATTGGGGTTAGCAGCATATGTCAGGACTCAGGACCTACTCATTGTCGTAATCATACTCTAGATTTAATACTGTAACATGGAATTGATATTAATGGTGTTAAAATTCTGCAGCAGAGCAATGATACCTTCATTTCATTATCTAATCTTGTGTCTACACCATATAGCTAAAGCTGCTAATTTAACTCCTTGTTACAAATATGGTAAAGAACCATTACTTCTACCACAAAAGACTGCTTTGTAAGTAATATTCCTGACTTGTCTCAATTCCTCAGCATATCCAATAGCTCAGAAAAAAATGATGTTGTAACAGAAACTATGTACTCTCTCTTTTCTAGCACTTTAGATAAGGTTGCTTTAGATAAGCCTGCTTGTCTCATCTGATCATGGCTGTAACTGTCAATTAGCGCTACTGGATCTTTGTGCTGTGTTCGACACTATCAACCATGAAATTCTTTTGAATAAACTAGAAAATGATGTTGGCATTAGAGGAATTGCATTGGCATGGTTCAAATCATACTCTGACGGTCATCATTTCATAGCAGTGAATAATGAAGTATCATATCATTCACAAGTGCAGTATGGAGTACCACAAGGCTCAGTACTAGGACTGTTACTTTTCATGTTTTACATGTTACCCTTGGGGGATAGATTGTTAGGCTGCATCAATTAGGTCAACCGGAACCAGGAACACTTCCCATAACACCCAATGTACATCGTAAGAAGAATGGTATCTATGCTAATATTAGTCTGTTTCATTCCTATTCCGAGGTCACCGTAGCCAATCGGATCCAGTCTGTATCCAGATCAGATAGGTGATCAGCACCTAGAGACGACGTCTACAGTCCTGAATGTCAGCGGAGACCAAGACAACTAGATGAGCCCCAGAGACAGATCCCCTGCGAAGACCTCGTCACCAAGATGGCCATTGGCACAAGAACATGAGAACCAGAGAAAGGCCTCTGCTCAGTTTGACTTGTGTTGCAGCCTGGAATTAGATTTTTTCTTCATTTCTGTCCCCGATGGAGTTTTGGTTCCTTGCCATTGTCACCTTTGGCTTGATTAGTTGGGGACACTTAATTTCTGGCAATATTGTCGATTAGATTGTACAGACACTATTTAAACTGAACTGTGCTGGATGATGACAACACGGAATCAATGATGAACCAACTTTAACTGAATAACTGAGTGTTTACTATTGTCCTCTTGCATTATTGACACTATTTTCCTGTTTTATACTGTAAAGCTGCTTTGACACAATCTGTATTGTATAAAGTGCTATATAAAATATAAATAAGTGAGACTTGACTTGACGTGTTTATCTATCACAATTTTTTTTATAAATAAATATAAATAAACAATTCTGAGGGGGAAAAAAAAACAGAATTGCGAGTTTATATCTCTGAGTAAAAAGTAAAGGATAAAAAGTCGCAAAACCCAGTTGTAGAAACATGCTCCCATAATTACTGAACTGAAAATGTATATGCTGCCTCTAAAAAAACTGTGAAAAGTCAATGATAAATTTGTTGGAAAGAATCGTCTGATGAATATATGATAAAAAATAATAAACATATTATGTTTTAGTTCCATAAAATGCACAGCTCTGTTACTCAGCCATTTTTGTGATTTGTTCTTTAAAATTCCTGTTAAATTGTAGTTGGATGAGGCAGACTTGTCAGTCACATCCCCAGGGCAGGACTCCCTCTATTCAACATATGCACTGGGAATAGTTATATCAGGTCGCGGAGAGTCAATCCTGTTACAGATGAAAATGTAGCTCTTATTGATCCCGCAGGCTTTTATTGATTTTTAGTCTTTTCTTGTTTCGTCTTCCCCTGCTGCATGTTCTGCTTTTACCTTTTCCTTTCTTTTATTCTCCTGTCATTCTCTCCATTGTCTAACTCTTGTCTGCTCATTCGGTCTCTCTCTCTTTTTCTCTTTTTATTTTCCTGTATGGATTCCTCAGTCAATTTGTTTACTGACCACTGTAACTACATCCATTAGTCTGACCCTAAGAGCTTGAGGACAGCCCTGTGACAGCCATCAGACTAATGCAGCTCTGACACAATAATTACACAATGACCTAAAGAAAGGGCCCTGCTGTCTCGCTGCTAGCAAACCTGGTTACCACAATGTCTAAGGTTTTGACCACTGCCACCCCCATAACCCACAAGGTTTAACAAAGCCACTCAGAGACGCATGTGTTTGTATGACAAAGGAGAAATGAGGCTGTATGTTGATCACTTCTCGTTTTACTAACAAGATTGATCAAATGACCCTATTACTTTTACTTGTTTTTGGCAGAGCCAGTGTTTTCAAAGTTGTTTCCTCTGTCTTTGTATTGTTACTAGAAATATTTAAGTTTTAGTTCTGATTTAACTAGAATCAGTCAAATTCAGTGACGCAGGATGCAAGTCTATTATAACAAAAGCGTTGTGTATTAGTGATTTTCGACATAGTAAAGAGATGTTGGTAACCACAACGGAAAGCAAAATTATAAATAAATTATTTTATAATAACCAAGTCCATGTTTTCAACACTAAAAATATGCACAGCAATTGTAATGTATACTGTTGCATTCAATTCAGTGGAAGTATTTAATTAAGACTTGGATTACAAATTACTTAAGTTAATAATATAATTAATATGTTTATTTTATTAATGAGATATTAACAAATGTTATTTATTTCAACTTTTTTAAAGTTTCAATTATTAACCACACAAGCCTTATTATTATTATTTTTAACATTTACAAAACCCCATGTCTTCATTTACTTTATTTTATTTAATGTTTTTGCTTTTATAAATGAGATATTTACAAATGTTATTTTTTATTTATAAAATTAAAATTTCTATTTTGTACAAATAATTTTTTTTATTATTAACAACAATTTTGTTTATATAAAAAGATGGCAACAACAATGTAATAAAAATACCAGTGTCCATAAAATAATTACATTTATTAATAATAATAATCAAAATATAATAATTTTTCCACCAAGAAATATATTTCATTAGTCTAACTGTGTTTATATACTGTAGTAGTATAGTAGATTGATGTTAATATTTAATTGATGTTCAGTCACAAGTGTGTTTTTCAACTATTTTACAGTGACTTTGAATGTGCACCTCATCCACCCTGCTGTGAGAACATCTTGCTGTAAGAACATACTGGTCTGTTGGCTGGTTTTACACCAGCTAAGACCAGCAGACCAGCATAGGATAGGTAGGTTTTATATTAATTTCCATCTGTTTTTAAGTGACTGTAAATAATCATGATTCTTGAATGGCTTCATCATATTTTTTGCCACCAAAAAATAGGGCACAATGTACTGTGTTAATATGAATGAATTCTCCATACTGGTTTTTCACAGGTGTTTTACCTGTATTTTAATTTGCGCACTGCATTGTGTTTTAGAGTTCAAGAACATGTCTGTAAACTTAACGTATAGTGTCCTGGCACATAATTTCCAGTACCTTTTCTCTTTTTTTCTGCAGATTTTTTCTCACAGTGTAGCATCCAAACATGTTTGCGGTTCCATTTTCACATGCGTGTCTCCTTGTACTCTGATCTCAGTCTTTACCTCTGCTATAAGGTATGAGCTCCCTCTCAGCACTCGCTAATGACGGACAGCTGAAGGCACACTCTCAGGACTCCAATCAAATTTACAGCCCTCTAACTGGATTAGAGGAAGCCGGGGGGAGGGCTTTTATATCTGTCTTCCTTTCTCTTTTTGTCTTCTTGTTTGCGCTTTGGCCTGCGTGCCAGTGTGGTTTGCAGTGGACAAAAGGAGGAGCTGTTAGCAGAGCTGGGCGTTTGAACTGAGCCAAAGAGGGCCAAATCTGCTGCTCTGCCGCAGAGGCATGGCTGCTGCAGTCCATTGTGATGGGTGACAATATTTTGTCTGCAGGCTGAGGATCTGTCCGCAGACTGGCTGAATGAGAAGATCCTTTTCACAGATGACACAGAGAGTGGAAAGCAAAAAGGCAGGACAAAGAGTGAAACATCAACTAGCTCATTCCCGCACTGCCAGGGCATCCATTGTCCATAGCACAAGTTCAACGCCAGACAAAGCATGTCACTCCTTGTTTCTTTTAGTGCAAAGAGCAGACCTAAAAATAGAAAGGAAAATCAACCAGAGCAGAACTCATACATTAAGGGATGTTGAACAATAGAAACTTTAGTGTATTAAAAAAAGAAGGATTTTACAGCCATTTTGTTATAAGACGAAAAAGTACGCTATGGTTCAAAAGTCTGGGGTCAGTACGATTTTTTTAAAGTAAATAATACTTTTATCTTAAATGCA
Source organism: Cyprinus carpio (assembly GCF_018340385.1). Classification (NCBI taxonomy): domain Eukaryota; kingdom Metazoa; phylum Chordata; class Actinopteri; order Cypriniformes; family Cyprinidae; genus Cyprinus; species Cyprinus carpio. The sequence continues at coordinate 17,699,069 of NC_056587.1, forward strand.
TCAAAAAGTGATAGAAAATACATTTATAATGTTACAAAATATTTCTGTTTTAAATAAATGCTGTTCTTTTGGACATTATACTCTAAGTATACTGAAAAAAAAGTCTCCACAAAAATATTACGCAGCTCAACTGTTTTCAACATTAATAATAATAATAATAATAATAATAATAATAATAATGATTAGAATAAATCTTTCTTGGGCAGCAAATCAGCATATATAATGATTTCTGAAAGATCAAGTGACACTGAAGACTGAAGTAATGATTTCCTCGTATTTTTTTTTTCAGCACCGAAAAACACGATACAATATACTGTTTTAATGAATGTTAAGTTCACTGACATTTCTTTTAACCCTAAAACACAAAGCAATGCATGATTCAAAATACATGTAAAGCACCTGTAAATGTAAACAACCCCTTGAAATACATACACATGGTGACTGTCTTCCTGTCAGTGCTTTGTTCTGTTTCCTTCCAGGTTTTATGATCAAAGTGTGCAGAAAAGGGCATCAGCACATTAATTAAATTAGTTTGAGATGTAGAACAGCCACTGGCGACCACAGCTTCAGTGCTGCTCGCGGTGCATGTGTGTATGTCTGTCAGAGCAAGTGCATGTAAACACACACATGAGGGCTTTGCTTTACCACTATAGAGAGGTGACAGCGAACACACTTGTCACTTTCTGCATTGTCAGCAGTGTTGCTAATGTTCCTGACACTCCATCATATGTTTTTTGGGCTGGTCCGTGGGAATGGGCAGGAATAGCTTCCTCTATCAGTTAGTTCACACAGGATCCTGTCACCTTCCTCATCACACACCTAACCGCTGCCATTCTTATCCCAGCAGGGCCCATGGTGATCTGCATGCCACCATATGGACACTGTCCATGCTGACCACAGGACCAGAAGCCCAGAGCACTGCATGGGGCACCACAGATAAGTGCACTCTGCTGCCTGAAAGTTAAAAACAGGGACTTAAAAAAGTCTCAGTTAAGTCTTAGCCATTAAAAACTTTATACAGCAAGCAATGAATGGTACTTTTGACATTTACTTTTAAGCACATATGCATAAAATGCAATTTTATTTTACATCAAGTTAGTCCACCATGTCCGGATCACATGACCAGCTGATTAAATAATTGACACAATAAATAAATAAATAAATAAATAATTGACACAAAAATGAATAAATTCCACAAACCCCTGGGGTTAATATAGAGCTAATAATTAATAGGCAAATTAAAATAATAAATAATAAAAAATGTAATTAAACAATTAAAAAAATCAAAACAATCAAAATAAAAGTCTTATTAAAAAATAAATATTTTATTTGTTTACCTGCATGTCACATGACCAGCTACATAACCAGCTGTGGAATGAATTATTAATTGACATGAAAATAGATTTCACAAACCCTATGGTCAATAAAAAAATAGAATATTTTTACAAACCCCTTGGGTTAATAAAATGCTAATAATTAATTATTAAATAATACAAATTGTTTAATTCAAAATAGTAATATAGTTAACAATACTAATTATTTAATTAAAAATAATCTATTATAAAATATTTAAAGTAAATGAAATTAAAAATAGTTGAACAAATAAAATAAAAATAAAAATCAAACAAATACAATTTTTTACCTGCATGTCACGTGACCAGATGATTAAAAATAAACAGAAAAAAAAATAAAATAAAAAATAAAAAAAAAATAAATAAATAAAAATTAATAAATAAAATTAAATATTTAATATGAAAAGTGGCCTCTGTATGACAAGTGGAAATTATTTTTTATTATAATATTTAATATGATATATCTATATATATATATTTGGTTTTTATAATATATATGTTTATATATATATACAAATTACAGTATTGTTTGCATTTTTTAGTTTTTTTTTTTTATTGCATGTTGACTTAAGGTTGAATTGTGTATCACATATCAATGGAAATGAGCATTTGAATCTCACTGTCAGTGATTCAGTATGAAACAGCTCACGAGTGTCTCTGCGTGTGAACCGCTGAGCTGTCTGCATACAGCTGAAAACAAACAGAGCGTCGGAGCGGGACTCCTGTTGATAAACACTTCAGCAGCTGCCATTCTGCCATGTAGACCCTCAGACAGACTCAAGGCAACTTAATCCCGTCCCACTTATCTTCATCCCTCACTTTTAATCTCTCTCTCCATTTAACTCAATCTCTCACTCTCCCGCTCTCCTCAGCGAATTTAGAAGAGTTGTGTGAGTGAGTGCAAGGCGGGAGGGGGCTGTTTGTCTTCATGAAAATCACTCCAGGTAACCTCTGGAAACCTCCTTGCCCCTACACCACAGCTAACGTGCCACAAAAAGAGATTATCGCATAAGCACCGAAGCACTTGTCTTACCTGCTGGGGTCACATAACTTCCTGACCTGTGCTTTTTTAATGCAATTTTCGTCAATGGCTGATTCAAAATAGCACACTATTTGTACTGCTCTTACCATTTCTGCCATATCTTCATGGTCTTCCGAATTCATCTAAAACTATCTTATACTTTACTGAATACTGCACGCTTTATACTGTTTACTGCATAATGTTTTGAAAAAAATCGTCTAGTGCTAAAAATATAGCTAGTGAAACAGCTGTTATTTTTTTTTGATAACTACCTTAAATATGGTATGTCACTTGACATAGTAATGTTGCATATTCAATTCAAATTTAGCTCTCATCCCGGTTCAGACCTTCTTATTCGATAGCAGAGCAGGATGCCTGAGGATTAGGGGCAAGCACAGAGTGGCAGCTCTGTTTTCTGTCCCAATCTCCCACTGTCCGCAGACACTTAAGTACCTGAGATCGCGCTGCTAGTAATAAATATGCAGAGGCTTTAGTATAGTGTAAACACGTCCCTTGTACCAGAACGTGTAAACCTCATCTCGGTTCATTGTGGGGGAAGTTAAAAAAGATGAAGTGCACTTGTCGAGAAGCCTGTCTCCACCTTGTTGCTTTACGGTGTATTTGTTAACCTGTGACGTCCATGCGCTCACACGAGCACCTTGACATCTCAGGTGTTTATGTCTCTGTGTGAATGAATGTGAGTGTGAATGTTTCTGAGTGCACTTGGAAGTTTTTCCCACATAGATCTTTGTGATTTAGCATTAGCTCATTCATACTGCAAGCCATGGCGTGAGCAAAAGGCATTACAGGACATAATTTAGGCCTTTTAACCACTAACTTATCTTGTGCATAGATGCTGTGGATCACTCCACTAAATGGTGGTGATTGGCAGAGACCAGGACCAAGGGCAATGGTCGTCCTTCTACAAAACATAGCTATTATTGTTGCACATACTTCTGGTTATGGATTTAAACACAACCCTAACCCTAAGCATTAAACTTCAGTTCATAACCCAACCAACACTGTTTGTGCTCTGGACATGAATGAACCCGCAAATCATGAGATCTGCTGTGGGGACGTGCGCTACTGCTTTTTTAAAGCGATCTGATATATATATTTTTGCCTGGCAGATAATAAAATGGGCAAAAATAAACATATAGTTACACTGAAGGAAGGATCCAATCCATGGACCAGTTGCATAAACATAGCCGCTGTTAAGTGAGTGAAAAATGTGACATACAGCCAAGTATGGTGACCCATACTCAAAATTCTTGCTCTGCATTTAACCCATCCAAAGTGCACACACACAGCAGTAAACACACACACACACACCGTGAACACACACCCGGAGCAGTGGGCAGCCATTTATGCTGCTGCGCCCGGGGAGCAGTTGGGGGTTCGGTACCTTGCTCAAGAGGTATTCAAACCTACTTTTTGGATTCAAATTAGACCATTAAGTACATTAGACCATTAAGTAGTTCTTAAGAATGCCTTAAGAACTAGTTTGACCAGCTAGTAGCTAGCCAAGAGGTAATCAGACCTATACTTTTTGGATTCAAATTAGACCATTCTCCATTTTTAGAACTGACTTAAATTATGACCAGTCTTAAAGAAAAAAAATTAGATGAATAACTTTTTAAGACTACTCTAAGCAGTTTATGCAACCGGCCCCATATCTAAAGAACAGAATCTCCTTTAGAATACATATCCTAGCAACCACCCAGAACACCCTAGCAACCGCTGAGCAAACAATCAGAACACCCTAACAACCAATGCCCTGGCAACCACCCTGAACATCTAAACAACCGCATGGCAGTTTGCTAAAATCCACACTGAGCACCTTAAAAACTGCATAGCAATGCTCTGGGAACCACCCAAACATTTATATAACTTATAAACATCCTGGCAACCATGTAATGACCTACAGTTGTAATTCTATAGAAATGACCTGTCGTGTTGTTCCGTGTCGGAATGTCTGTTTTTGTTTTGGCCTATGTGATTCCACCCACTGCAAATTTACCCAGCAGTATTTTGACAGCCAGGGTTGCCAGCTGCGGAAAACAACAGTATACTACAGCCATGGAAGCGAACAAACAAACTGGCTCAGAGATCACGGATTCTACCTGATATTAAAATCCAGATAAAACAACTCATCAACTTACAGTGTAAGGCTTGTCACCTTCCATTGTCAACTGCACTCTTTCCTTTTGCTTGTCCTCAATCTGGCAACTCACGTGAGCATTGAATTTTGAATTCAGACTGCAATGCCCATTTCAAACACTAGCTATCAACAGTGATGTATGAAGTACACAAATCAAGTACTGGAGTAAAAGTAGATACCCTTATTAAATTATCACTCCAGTAAAAGTATTAAGTACTCATTTTCAACTTTACTAAAGTAAAAGTACAAAAGTTCTTAATTTTTAATATGCTCCAGTATTAAAAGTAACAGTACTGATTGATGTTTATTTTGCAAGAAAATATTTTATCAGTTAACGAGGGATGTCGTGTTTTTATAAATTGTTGTTTTTGTACAAAATGTGACATTATGTTTCGGAATGTAGTGAAGTAAAAAAAAAAAGTAAAAGTTAACCAAAATAAAAATACTCCAGTAAAGTATAAATACTTAAAAATGTACTTAAATCTACTTTGTTACTGTCCACCATGGCTGTTGGAATTACATTGCACCTTCTATATATATTTTTTCGTACTTATTGAAATTACAGTTTGATCTTTAATTATTTATCTATATATAATTGAAATTGATTGCATTTGAAGTTGACAGTTGACAGAACCATAAAATATTTTTTAAATACTAGGTGGACATTCTAAGCAGGTGTGTCTTGACATAATGAGCTTGTATGTGATGTATACCCTCTACCTCCCCTCTGTGAAACACATCTGTCCCATTAGCGGCTTTTCTCTGCACCGTTTTAATCAGATGAAAGTAGCAGATGCCCCCCTCCACAGCTTCATCAGTTTTGACTGCCGGGTGGGATTTTAATTGGCCACAACTGGACCGTGATTAACAGAGGAGACCTGCGGTCGCCCCTCTCTCTGATGGCTATCAGACGTAATTACCTCTCCTCATGCAACACACTCTTTCCATAATATCACATAATCTCCAGGTGTCAGCATTAAGTCAGCTGAGCTTCACACACAGGTAACATTTGGTTCTTGGCTTAAACACAAATATTGGAGACTCCGCACAACCTGAGGTGCTATTGTGTGGTATGAATTTAGCCATGTAATGCTCACAATTATGAGACCAAAGATGTAACGATGGATAATCTCAAAAGTTAAGTTTTTCTGCCCTGTCCTGGGGTCCTTAGTGAGGAGAGGAAATTTAAACCATGCTTCTGTATGAGAAAGTGCAAAGAGAAGTGCAAAGTGTGCTCCATCATTGTCTCCAAATCCTCCCAAAGCTTCAGCTGTCATTACTCTGTTCCTGTCTATGTAAATGGCATAATTCCATACATCAAAGTCTTTGAATGGAAATGATGACAGTTGGAATCATGGGTAGCTTATGTTCTTACTGAGAGTGAACGTGACCCCTGAGGCACAGCAGAAATGTGATTTATATTATGAAAGTAAGAACATTTGAAGTCTAATCTTGTCTTCCAGTATGACAAAGATGAATATGAAAGCAAAAGTTAATCTATTGTAACTGTCAGAAATAAAAGAAATGGGTTGCTTATATCTGTCAGTTAACACTTATGATTGGACGTATCTGTTAAAAGCAACTAACATCCTGTCAGGAATAACTTTTTGTGGTTTGTTTTCAGAGGTGTGCCATATTGGTAAAACTGTATTCTTGTCATAACACAGATTTCTAAGTCCTCAGGGCAGTGTGGAAAGCCAAATGCTATAATTACTCAGTGGCTTCCACTTGTGTAATTTGCCAATTTAAAGACTATTTTTCCCCTCTATTTGTTCAAACAGTTTATTGTTGTGGGTTTAGACTTCCTCTCGTTGGAAAATAATTTCTTAAAGGAATATTTGACTAAAAAAGTGAAAAATATGTCATTATTACTAATCACTTCACAAACATGTTAAAAACAGGGTTGTAAGTAACATAAAGTTTTTTTTATTTTTATTTTTTTATGTTTATGCTGACAGAGGAAAGTAGCCTGCTCTTTTGCTCCTGGCCATATGAGGAACTGTCAAGTTCTGAAAAAAAGAGAGCACTAACAAGGTTATTGACACAGGGCACTTTCAGTTCCTTAGCAAAACAGTGTTGCCAAAGGTTTAAGGCAACACTCACAACCATTAAGTAGCGTTTTCATTCATACTCTGGGAAATCGGATGTTGTATTTTACTTAGAGGTTATTTTCATGTCAGCCTGGGTATTCACAACATTTTTCCTCCAGCCTGGCATGGGGCTGTAGTTCAGTTAACGTATACTTGAAACGAGGTTTGAGAAGAGTTTTGCTTGAATATGTCTCACATAAACATATACAAGAACTGCACAAATGACATGTTAAAGTCTCCTTCTGCTTACACTACACTTTAATGTATCAGTTTTTCTTGTTAAAGTGAATAGTTGTCACTTCAGTGAAAAATTTAATGGATTGATTTCCTTATGTCCTTTTTGGAGCTTGAAAGTTTTTGGTTCACAGTGACTTTCAGAATGTGGATAAAAGCAGCTAAAACATTCTCTAAAAAACAGAAAATGAACAGAAGGACAGAAAAGTGTTTTATGCTTACCATGGCTGTGTTTATTTGCTCATAAATACAGTAAAACCATTCATATATTGAAAAATTATTACAATTTAAAATAACTATTTTCTACTTGAATATATTTTTTAATATAATTTATTTCTGTGTTGGCAAAGCTTAATTTTCAGCATCATTTCTCCAGTCTTTAGTGTCACATGATCCTTCAGAAATCATACCAGAATACTGATTTGCTGCTCAAGAACCAATTCTTATTATTACCAATGTTGAATATTTTTTATGTATACTGTGATACTTTTTAAGCATTTTTGAAATTTATTTTTGTAATAATATAATGTTTTAAAGGCTTCCTTACTGAAAAAAAGTATTTCTTTAAAAAAAAAAATCTTACCATAATGTAAATGATAACAAACAGTTTTTTTTTTTTTTTTTAGACTCTCAGTGCACTATATCACAGATGGTCTTTATTTTATGGTCTTTATTTTATGAAGAGTTTATCTGTGTTGTATGATTCATTTGGAGTGTTTGGCAACCATATAGATAATAACAAAATAAAACAAGATGTAATGCTGCAAGAAGTAATATGTGTAAATATGCTTGTAAATACAAGGGTTTTCTAAAACAAGTAAAGTAAGTAAAATTCAAATGAGTGCATTTATTTAATATTAATCTCTCACTCGCATAATGTTCCAATGATTATGTCTTTCCATAGCAAAAATGACAAATTTCACACTGATCTATTCAGTCTGAAGGCCTAACACCCAATGCAATTAACACATTTGGATACTTGAATAAACTGTTCGGTAGATATTTAAAAACCTTGGATTGCGACAGAGCAATATCTCAATAAAACTGTAAAAATTATAGTCCTTAAATTTTGATTTTCATAGCCAACATACATGATGCTACTATTACCATTTATATTCGGCTGTCACCCCTTCTTCAATTACGAGAAAAGAAACAACAACTGAATGGAAAATGTCTGTTTCACATGTTGCATATGTGTGTTGTAGCGTGATTGTTTAAGTGTGGTAGGAGGCTCTGAGAGATGTGAGGAATGCAAACAGATATTCAGCTTTATAACTCTTTGGCTCCAGTTCTTATCTGCCATACCCCCCCACCCCAACACAGCAGGGCCAGAGAAGCATGCAGTCCATGTATGCGAGCAGGGTTAGGGTTCATATTCTGAGGTGATTTTTCTCACTTTGCTCATCTTCGGCATGTATAAGGTTGAAGAACCCTGGATGATGAAACACGAGTTATTGTAATGCATTACACCCAACACTTCCCATGAGAACTACTGTATGCAGAAGACTAGGACATCAATCTTAGACAATGCTTTCTGCACCAGGACTGTAGGTTCTTTTTCCATGCCGATCCTTTGCATGTTGACTCTCATTCTCCTTCCGCTCAAGATGATGTCACCAGAGAAGGCCTTCCAGTGTGAGTCATCTGGGAGCGGCTGTTTGCTCCTCAGAAGGTGGATTCGGATCCCAGGTCCAGCTGACCTCTGGAGCTTCTCACCCAAACTGTTTGTTTAGCCAGACTTGAGATTAGAGTGGCTGCGTTTCACTTCTTTCTTGACTTGCTTTCTTTTCTTTCTGTTGAACTTGTCCATCGCCCCTTCCTCCCTCCCACAGTTCATGTTTTCCAGACATGTCACTCCAGCAGGGGTATAAAGTGCTTGAATAATTGTACTTCATTACTTAATTTATGTATTTTAGGGGGATTTGTACTTTAATTGATTGCTATTAAAAATTAATTGTACTTTTGCTGAATCATATTTCTGATTAAAAATGTTTTATTATTTATTTATTTTTCGATGCCTTCAGGTGCATCTAAAAGCTGCTACTTCTGGGTTGGACAGTGAACTAATAAATAATGGACGATGGAAAACAGTGTTGTACCAGCAAGTAAGCATAAGTAAATACACCCACATCACTTTTACACTACATATATGATTTATTTATGCATGGTATCTAACACATAATGCATTCATTTGCATTAAACAAATTGTAAAGGGTGATTCATGAGCTTTAAAGTAAATATTAGACTTTCTTTTGTTATAAAAGTTCTGTTTTAACTTACTAACTTCATGGTTATCTTTCTGATCAAATATGTTTGAGAATTTATTTAAGCCATCTATAATTTGGAACCCCCCCCCACTCCTCCTTCAGATGTTACAACCCCAAAACACAAATATATATATATATATATATATATATATATATATATATATATATATATATATATATATATATATATATATACACACTTATGAATATAATAATTTATAAATAATTATAAACAAATAGTTAAAATTAAAAATACATATAATATTTTATAAACCTATATATTGATTTATTTAATGATTTATTCATAACATTATACATTATATACATATAAACATTTATTTTTAATATGCATATCTTATTTAAACACACACACACACACACACACACACACACACACACACATATATATATATATATATGAATTTATACTTATTTATTTATTTTCCAATGAAATCATTCCAAAATTACAGAAGTTATTTAACATATTTACTTTCACTCAAATATGTTTTTGGCTGGATATTTTACTTCCATTAAGGTATAATTTCACAGTATTTTATACTGACTTGTGTTCCAAGGACACAAAGGTTGTAGTAATGAGATTTTCTGTGGCTCTAACCAAACATATGTTTAAAAGAGAAAGTGTGTGTGTGTGTGTGTGTGTGTGTGTTGGCCTATAAAGGCATCTGTTGGTTTAATTAAAAGAAGTGAGATTTTGTGGTGTTAACGTGTTTACCTTTGTCCCTAAATAAGTGGTTGTGTTGATTTTTACCATAATTGTGGTTTGTGTTATGTGTTTGACTGCTATTGGTGCAGGAACAAAGTGATATAGCTCTCTCTGTGTGTGTGTGTGTGTGTGTGTGTGTGTGTGTGTGTGTGTGTGTGTGTGTGTGTGTGTGTGTGTGAGAGAGAGAGAGAGTGTTTGTGAAAGCGAAATGACTAGGATAAGAAAAGGGTCTTGGCGCCACTGTGGTGATCTTTTTGTTCAGTCTTTCCTGACACCCTTCCTTCAGTTATGCCAATATCTAAGTACTATGCGACTGATCTTACAGCTACTCATCTTTCAGCATTCCCTTTGTTATTGGGCACAGCTTCAAAGCTTTCCCATTCTGACACACTGTATCAGCTCAAGAGACCACATATCTTTAATAAAAACCTACTCACTCATGGCTGTCTCGATAGCACAGCTCACAATGGTAACCTGGCAATGAAGTTAATTTTCCCTAATACACCACGCAAATCAACTCGTTGGTCCTTAAAACATTAGACGGCACTGGATACCGGCCGTTTGAGAATCAACACAGATAATCACCACGACAGCAAGCATTTGGAGAGCACAATCGATAGCCGGCGCTCACACCAAGGTCACACCGTGACATGCAAACAAGCCTGGACGTTCCCGTCTCGCATGCTAAGTAGCCGTGACTGCTACTTGGGAAATGTTTGTCTCTCGGGAAAGGCATCACAGTGCCATTGTTTGTGAAATCTAATAGGCTTGTGTTGTGTTCGCTCGCTTTATGCTGAGCAGTGAGCTTTATTCCCTCATCGCCTCAGCGGCCTGTTTGTCCATTAATGCTCCATTAGGGAAATTAGTGCTGTAATTGGCGGGGCGAGAAGAGATCAGGAGACTAAAGTGAAGGAGACGTGACTGTAAGACTTAAAGGGCTGGTGGATGTGGTGTGAGCAGAACCTGTGTGATTTTGAGGGAACTAACAAATTGAAAATGTCAGTTGATTTACTCTAAAGCTGACACAGAACGTTAGAGGAACATTGAGGAAATGTAATAATAAAAGCTGCATCTAGAGCCATGTTCTTAAGATCACGTTTGGCTTAAAAATACTGTGCATTATTCACAAAATATAAGATGCAAGTGGCCACAAAAGTATTTGGACATATAAGACACACTTGAAGTATATAAATGTCATTGCATTAGATAACAAAATATCAAAACTAATGACATTTAATTTAAAGAAAGATAACACGCATTGCAAGTTTTGGAAAGTAAAAAATAATTTTCGTCGTTTTTTTTTTTTTTTTCAGATGAAAAAATGCATTCTAAAAATTTTATTTTACCAGGAAAATGGACTAAAAATGTTTGGCTTGTCCTGCACTTATTTTGTTTGTTTGCTTGTTTCTTCTTTCATTAATTCATCCCAACTTCCTGTTTCAAAAATGCTTTTTAAATTTACAGTCTTTCTTTAACTAATTTAAAAATGGTTGACTAGTCCTGCAGTTTGTTGGTTTAAAAACATTTAAAACACCCCCCCCCCCTTTTTTTTTGTAATTGCTATTCTTTTAAATGTTCTATTAATCAAAGAATCCAGTAAAATTTGACCTTGGTTTCCAGATATTTTTAGTTATTAAGCAGAACAACTGTTTTCAACATTGATAACAGTAAGAAATGTTTCTTGAGCAGAAAATCAGTATATTAGAATGATTTTGAAGGACCTTGTGATACCGAAGACTGGAGAAATTATACTTAAAATTCAGCTTAGCATCGCAGGAATAAATTACGTTTGAAAATATATTAAAAAAGAAAACTGATTAAATCTGATTAAATATTACTGTTTTACTATGTTTAATACTGACCCCAAACTTTTGAACGGTAGTGTAAGTCTCCAATCATGAAGTAAATATTCATTTCTGATAAGGAAACCATGTTTATTTAACAAAACAGAGGAGGCAGGGAGATGGAGGCAGTAGCGTGTGTGTTTCAGGGTGTCTGTTTGAGTGAACTTGCCTGAAATTCTCCAGGTCTGACCTCTTTGTTATAAATTTTGTTATATAGTAGCTGGCAGAAAAGTGCTCTTTTTGATAAGCTGCAAATTATTGAAAGCTAGCTTATAGTAATCCCCACTTATAGTGTCACTTATAGACACTGGGATATTTGCTGTAGCAACATAAATTCTGTGACCTGAAACCTGAGTTTGATAAATGTAAGCATTTGGAGAGCACCATCATATTCAATATCACCTTTTTCTGTCTATTAATACTGCAAACACTCTTAAAAATAATGGTTCCCAAAGGGGGGTTTTGTAGCAATGCAATAAAAGAGCCGTTTTGGATCCCTAAAGAAACTTTCAGGAACAGTTCATAAAAGAACCAATTTATTCTTATTTTAATGATCTAAAGAACCACTTTCTGTAATAAAGAACATTTGTGGAATGGAAAGGTTCCATTGATGTTAAAGGTTCCAATATAGATGTCAATAAAGAACCTTTATTTTTAAGATTGTACACACCACAACCTTGGTTTTCACACGGTTCTTATGCTTTTTGGTCTTAATCATTAGAGAACAGCAGGAAAATTCTGCTTTTGTTTTCCACAGAAGAAAACAGGTGTTAGTAAATTTGGAATTTTCTACTTTTATGTGAATGTTTTTGGTGTCAAATGAAGGTTTTTGATTATTTCGAACATTCTGTCACTGATATGATATCATTCTCTCAGGTCACTGCTCACTGCCCAGTAGCCATTACTGTGTGAAAGGGAGTCAGACCCCTGTGATTTCCTGCCAGACTAATTTCCTCATGCTCTTCCTGAAAAAGACATCAGTAGCACATTTGGAATGAAATACAACCGCTTCTTCCTTTGCCTGGTGGTGGCATGCTTAAAATAGCACATCTGGTGACACCAGTTTGTCCCGCCACCCTCGTGCACGGCCAAAACTCCCATACATGATGATTCATGCTCTGTTTTCTCTTGAAACAGCTCAGCTTCCTGGCATTGTGAGGATGGCCTAAACCTTGGGTCAACAGAAGCATGAAGACCGTGGATATGGATTTTCCCGGGTGGTCGAGGAGATATCTGTCACCATGCCAGAAAATGATTTCTGCTCATTTCCAGCCTGCTGTTTATTTGTTCTACTGTGTTTATTTTATTTTTTATTTTTTGGTTGGGTAATTTACCCCAGATCGGTACTCTTAAATTCAACTGACCCCCCTTCACCTGTCTTGTCCCGGGACTTTTAACACCTCAGACTCCAAGCTTTTCCTCACATTTGAAAGCTATTGATGAGCCACTAAAGGGATTAGTAGCATAAAGGGTACTGGTAACAGTATTCAGATATGATTATTCCCGAACAGGACCCACATGATTGAGACGTGTCAAGTCAAATCGTTCGATAAGGCCTCCATTAATCTCCCTTCATAGACATCAGCATAATCAGACCATCTCATATCTGGAAAACAAATCATTTGTATTTACATCTCCTCATCATCTTTCCTTTGGAAATAGATGCTGCACGAACTATGACTTTATAATGACATTTTATTTAATTTTTGCACACTCTGACAACTATTTACAATAAAAAAATACATAAATATTTAGAAATAAATAAATTTAGAAAAATAAAAATTTGTAATAAATAGTTAAGGAATATTATTATATATTCTTGCTGTATTCCTCATTTGTAAATCACTTTGGACAAATGAAATGTAAATATTAAAAATAAAAACAACTAGCTATTTTATTTATTCATTTAAAAAGATATAGATTTTAATTAAAATAAATTAAAAATCCAAAAGTCGTTGTCACAATCCTAGTTTTTTTTTTTTAAGTGGTTGCTAAGGTGTACTGAGTTTAAATGTGTTGGTATGGAGTTTAATGCTGTTGCTAGTTGCTTTTTGGCACAGTTCTCTTTAATGTTCTGATCTCTAGTTTTGGCTCTGGTCCTTCTTTCTGTGTAAGTTTATGGGAAATGGTCACATTGGTCTTTGCCGAGTAATGTTTTTAAAATGGAGTGGGGGGAGTTTGGGAAATGCCCTGCCACTCTGATTCCATTAGATGATGACAAAAGGGATTATGTGTTAAGAGGAGTGCCATTGGAAGGATATCAGCCATTAGACCCTTTTCACTTTTATTGTCCAGTTGGCTGATTCTCTGAAATACTATTAGGGTGTTTGGTGGCAACACTCATCACACAGGGCTTCACTAAACTGTATGGGGGCAAAAGAGCTGTAATTATGGGTGTGAATACGGAGATTATTCCATCTGACCTTTTTATGAGATGGGGAAAAAATTCTAGGTGCCTTTCTGAGGTCAGAGTTTAGGCAAAGGATGAACGATTTGTCTATGGAAGATTATTTTTGGCATGGAATTTTTTATCGCACAATTCTGACTTTTTCCTTTGCAATACTGACAAAATTCTGTAAACTCAGAAAGGTATATATATATATATATATATGTTTAATGTATTTGTCCTGTTTTCAATGTATTTATTTTAATTTGTTAATTGTAAAGCACTCTTGGCAAAAGAAGCATAAAAATTAATATAAAAAAAAATATTCCATGGCAGAAATAAGTTTCACAAAATTTGTGCTTAGGTCACTGTGATTAAACTGTTCTATCAATACTAGCAGCATGGTAAATATAAATTTCTTCCTCTGTTTCACGAGAGCTTAAAATTCATGTTGACTTTTAAGGCGTAACATTTATCTTTGTTTATCATCCAGATTCTTGTGCCATTTACAACATCACCGTTCCGTTCCAGAAAAATGAAGGATTGCTGTGATCCCAGATGTGCTGCAGTCATAAGGATAAAGGTGCAATTCTGAAATGCTCTTGTAATAGAATAACTCAATCCCTATAAAAGCAATCGTAAGGTTATTATCTTCTTAGGGTCCCATTTGTAGTGAGTAGCACTTAGGGAGGGAGAGCTGGAGTCTAATCTCATAGTTGGGTTTCTTAGTCATCAGATTTACCTTCTGCCAGACACAGTGAATGTCACTGTGGTTCTCATCCGTCGCTAATTTTAGTGGAACATTAGTGATAGTGGGAAGGTGAACAGTAGTGGATGACCCTGCCGAGGTGTGAATGTGTGGTGTGTTCGGTTGTGTGTGGGAAATTCTCTCTGCTTACATTTTTAATTTTTTTCTTCTTATTTTATTGCTTTTTTTTATTAAACATCTTTTTTTTATTTCAGTAGGTTTCAGAGTAGGAATACTTATTAGAAATTAACACAGCAACACTGCAACTACAATTTAATCATCGTTAGTGTGATTGGGGCTTTATACTCTGTAACCTTACACTCTTTCTGAAATGTTGTGTCCATTCAAGTGCTTTACATTTTATGTTAGCATTTCAAATGTGTAGATTAATATAAGTTTTTAAAAAAGTACACAAATCATTATTTGGACATGTTGCCAAGTTTGTCATGTGCTTTGTTTTTCCATGTAAACCTGGAAATGCTATTATGCAATATTCCATTATTTTTCCTTTAACTGAAAATTTTCATTTCCTATTAAATATACTTTTTATTTCCTTTTTAAAATGTGGTGTTTTAATTGAACTCACTGGTTCTATCCTGTAATTCTGGGTTCTTCTTAAGGGCCAGGGCTGTCACAGGGGCTTTTATAGACGATGGATGTCACAAATGTCAGACTAAATAAACGGAGGGCAGCGCTGCTTATTTGTATGGCGTTAACAGGCGGGCAAAACCCCAAAGAGCCACGAAAGAGCCGGGCCGCCACCCAACAAGCAGGTAAGCATGGTAGATGGCCAATTCCCACACACAGAAGAATTCGCTGGCAAAATATACAGCGGACAAACGCACACCCACGCATACACGCGTTTTAGCAAATAAAAAAGGTCTATGAGCGGGCCAGCTCGTATTGATCTTTTAACATAGGATTATACAGTCTGGCTCTATGGGCTTACCCGCTTTAATTCCCTCACAAAATAGATAGACTGACTTTGGCTCTATACATATATGGATCAATGCAAATTTACTTATGCTCCCATGGTTCAATTTTAAACGAATTCCATTAGCCATAAGTAAAAGTTTTCTGGGGTAATGTGATTAGGGTCCCCCTCACCAACAGACTTTCTACTCTGCAAGCGGTGAAATGTTTCTCTTTTTTTTCCTTTTGCGCCAGGAGCAATATCCCTCTGACGGACGCTCCTGTGATTGCGGTAGTAGCGGTGTAAACGCCACCTGTCTCCTCTCCTCTGTCTTCCTCTTTTTGAAACACCACTTTCACTCAGTCTCACAGGCTCTCTGGTGTCCCCTTTGGTTATTCCCCAATCAGACTTCTCCAATGGCATCATCTAATAAAAGCTACCGGTGTGCAACCTCTTTCCTTCCTTGAAAACTAGACTTCATTATTGGATTTACTGCATGAGTTGGATGTCAGCTGGCATCCTTGACTCCATCTTAAATGCTAAAACCCTGAACCAGTGTGACAAGTGAGACACGGAGCAAAGCTCTATGTAACTATGGAAATGGCTGGCCACTTTTTATCTCTTTAGAGTGTATTTCTAATATTGTAGGACTATATTTAGTGGTGTTTTCAATTGATTTTAGCAGACAGGAAATACTGGTAATATAAAATCTAAGTTGGTCTAAGAAAATCTGACCTAAAAAGGTCTCAAAATTATTTGTTTGTTTACATTTTTATTTATAATTTATATTTATTTATTAAAATGTTTATTATTATTATTATTATTATTATTCATTTTTTTTTAGTAGTTGTTCTTTTTCAAATGTATTAATTTGAACATTTAATTTGAACTATTTTTTCTTTTACTTTTATAAGGCTGTTTATTAGTGTTTTCGACTAATGACAATGGCATCATAAAATTCGAATTAGCCATAAAAACTTGACAGAAATATTTATATATTTGTTTTTTGTTAGTTTGTGTAGCTTTTTAAATGTATTTAGTTGATTTTTTTCTTTTCTTTCTTTTTATTTATTTAATGATTTCTTTTCTTTTATTAAGCTCTATTTATTAGTATTTTCAATTGATTTCAGCAGATAGGAAATAATGCCAACATAAAATCTAACTTAGTTATAAAACCTGCTCAAAATATTTATTCATTTGTTTGTTTAAATATATCAATTTCTTTTTTATATATTTGTTTTATAAGTCTTAAAACCTTGTCATAAAACCTCTCCAAAATTTTGTTTATTCAAATTTCTTTACTTACATTTACTATTTGTATTTATTTTTTATGTATTTAGATCCCCCCTTTTAATTAGGCTTTATTTATTAGTGTTTATCAGTGATTTCAGCAAATCTTGCCAACATTAAATGTAACTTAATTGTAAAACCTTCTCAAAAATATTTGTTGTTTTCTTTAAACCTATTTATTAATTTACTTTTTCATCACTTTTATTAGTCTTCTTGAATCATATTCATTAATTGCCCATAATTACACACTTTTTAAATTCTTTCTCTGTTGCTTTCTGCTTTCGCCTGCATTAACTTTATGTTTACATAATTAATCTCATCTTGATAATTTCACATAATGAATATATCTGACAGACTTGTTACTCTCTACTGCTGATTAGATCACACAATGTCTTTTCGCATATGGAAGTGCTGATCAATATGGACCCAGATTATGATCAGTTCAATCACGAATGCATCATCAACGTGTTGCTTGTGCGCTTAACCCTAATCCTGTCATGACATCAGACAAGTTGTTTAACAGCAGCTGCCAAGGCATACAACTAACCGCTGTTTGTTGTCCCCGGCCATTCCGCAAATTAAAATAAACAGTCCAGAGGGAAGCTCTCCCACCCTCCCGGGCCCTCGGCTTGACCCGGCGCACACGCGTGAGAGAGAGAGGCTGCCCATGAGATGGAGAGAGAGAGTGATGCTGCAGATGTTGATGATGATGGCTGAGGTCGCTCTGTAATGGGAGCTATACTGTGCTCTGCAACATACAGGCCTGCAAAAAAACTCATTGTCATCGCCAGAAAAACAGGAGACAGCCATTCAGCTGTAAAAATTTGCTGACAACAAACATTGTCTCTGTTTGAGTAGAGAGGATAAATGTGAAGATGGATTCAAGTCATTAGGCTCAACATAATCAAATCACTTTTGGCTATTCATAGCTCCTTGGGCTTCTTGAGTGATGCAGACAATTGAAAATAATTTTCTCCTTACATCAAACGCATGCCAAATTGTTAAAAGGAATGAAGAATAATTTTCTCCTTCTTACTAAATTAATCCACATCACAACATTTTCTCCCTCTTTTGATAGACAAGTCTTTCTTTTTCTGCAGTGAATATTAGAGTGAGAAAAATGCCCATTTTTTTTTTACTCTAAAACACTGTAAAGTCACTCATAGGTGAGATGTTTATAGCATTTTTTTTCTTTTATTGTGCAGTTAAGGTCATTGTTATTGTTGGCCTGGTCTCAGTTAAATATCACTGGCAATGTAACTAAAGAAAATTGCCCATTCTTGTGATTCTGTACACTGGATAAAATATTAAACTTAGTTCATACTGAATAGTTATTTTATTCTAATATCACAATTAAATGATCATTACTGAATCAGTTTTATATATTTTCACTACTTTTTCTTGAGGATGTTGCTGTTTTTGTCATGTTCCTGGGTGCTGCAACTACACTAACATCTAGCATGAAAATGGTCAGTTAAATAATAAATATTACAAGTGTTTCTTTAGGTTTTTCTTTTGTGATTCCAAAAAAAAGCAATGAAAAGAAAAGAAAGCCTAATAATTGGTATATATATTTAAATTGTAATCAATCAATAGATTTGATTTTAATAGATTTTTATCGGGTTTTAATGTCATTTTCCATACTGTTAATCATATCTCTAATAACAAAAGCCATTTTTGTAATGAAATAATTTTCTGGGAAGTATTTATTTATTAAATTTTTTTAATAATCTTAAATTACAATACAAGAAAATCCATATTCATTCAGTTTTCAGAAGTTGTCATTCATGTTTTAGAAGGTACTGAATCTATATAAAATGTCATCTTAAGGTATATAACTGAGATATGAAGCAATACTCAGCCAACTTGATTTCGTACTCTACCTCTTTTTTCGTTGTCTTTTCTCTTGTTCAGTCCATAGTATCTGCATCTAGTGTGAGAACAGTCTCCACCCAGAGTTACTGGCATTTCACTGCAATATAAACACCACACTAACCCAAACACGGCATCTGCTAGTGATTCTGCTCAGTAATGTTCATTACTATTTATATTAGCCATTTATCTCCTAACCTATACTTTTGTCCTGCATCCCTGCAGCTTTTGGCGACATACAATTTTTCCTTTTCCCAAACATATATGTGTCTCGGCAAGATTTAGAATCAGCAATTGTGCAAAAACACACACACACAATGACCCACAAAACATCATGTCCAAGTGTGACCATACCAGGCTAGAGGTTTATGTGGGTGAAGATGTATACCCGTAATTGTGATGTTGTGTGTGTGTATTTCTGAGAAAGGTGCAGGTCCAGCTGCGGGTGTTTGTTTGTCTTTGGTCTGTGTGACCCGGGACACTGACAGACGGCTGAGGCTGGTGGACGCCCGTGTGCTGCTGCCATGAGAGATATATATTCTGTGAACTCAGGTTCACAGTGAGCTCTGCTGTGTCCCTCCCTGGCAGCTGGGTTCAGACTAGCGCATGTGTTCGTCAACAGGGTGCCCCTCCATTGCCTGTCATGTCAGGGTTTCCGCCCAGTGTAGCCAAGGTGTGAGTGTGTATTATTTTTTCCTCATTGCTCATGACATTTACAGTCTCTGTGAAATGCTGCCGTTTTATGATGCTATTGTTCAGTTTTCTGTGAACCTGGGAAGTGGGAAGTGACTGCTGTTGACTGTTGCATATTGACAATCAAACACAGAATAGTGTACAGTATATCGAACTGCAGCAGTTTTGGCCTCGTATTTCAAACTGTCAGAAGTGCACAATAGATCCTACTAAAATACCGGTTCTGCCACAAAACAACCAGAAAGAGTAAAAGCTCGGTGTTTTGAAAGACTTTTCACTATATTTGATTCGATTAGATTAGATTATATAACTAACTTAACATTTTAAATGTAAATATCTTTATTAAGAAGCTAAATTATCATTGAAAAGAAAATATGTCACTGTAGTAACATTGCACATATATACAGTACATATTTTATATTCAGGTAGTTCATTATATATATATTTTATTTTATGATATTATATTTATACATTAGTTTTCTGTCAAAAAACAGACAGTTACACTTACATTTATTAAAATTTGGCTTTTATTTTTATACATATTTTATATACAGTATAGCTAAAGATTACATATATCATAAAAATTGTCATACACAAAATTCTCTCTGAAATATCTAGTGTGATGCTGGTGTTTCATATATATATATATATATCTATATATATATTATATATACACACACACACACACACACACATAATAAATTATATTATAAATATTATACAGTACATACAAATAATTGAAAATGAATGAATTTAAGTCTATTCAGCTGTGTGTGTGTGTGTGTGTGTGTGTGTGTGTGTGTGTGTGTGTGTGTGTGTGTGTGTGTGTGTGTGTGTGTGTATTATTGTTTTTTATACATTCACATGTTATGACTCATTTTTACGTGAGAATATTATATAAAAACAAACACATTTGGCAAAAAAATTTACTACCGTATACAAGGTGCAGTTTACCTTACATGAAGGTTCAATTTCCAAATTAACATTTGTGGATGATAATAGTGGAGAAGATAAAAAATTACCTTATTGATTTTATTCATAATAAATGGCTTAAAGGGAGATGTAATTTGCTCTTAAACGCTCATATGGGCACCTTCTATCTTTTTTGTGGGCTTGATAATTAATACTAATCACCTCATTTGTCAGTGCCACTAATTTCATAATAGCCTTCAGAAGAATTGCTCTGTTATTTTGGAGAATTAATTAACGTCTGATTTTCTATTAATTACGCATGTCAATATTTGGAGCAAAACAAGCACTGCTTGTTTCGCAGACTGTTTCTTATATGTCAGTGTGGGTTAAAAAAATGAGACAGGCAGTTTTTCACCCTCCCATATAAACAGGACGGCCAGATAAATGAGTGCGGTGAATTCATACACAGGGAAATAGCCTGTGTTCCGGGAACAACTATAATCTGTTTCTCTTTATCATTCGTCCTGAATGACACCGTTTAGCATCGCTCCCTGTTCGGAAGGACTCCAGGACTCAGAATTCCAGGGCCGGTGATCCGCCTTTGGATGGCAAAACTAAATAAAGATGTTTAGTGACAGGCTAATGAACAAATGGGCCCTCTTGATTTAACCTTGATGAATGGTCCGGCCAGGTGTTTTCAATAACGACAATAAGCACTGCAAGCCACAGGCCTACTGATACTGGTATAATGCATTATTAGACCATTAGAGGCTGGGGATGGGAGACCACTTACGCGCTGCCCTATCAATAATGCTGTGTTCCAGTCTGCATTTAGGCCCGGGGAATTAGTCATACTGATATTCTATTTAATAAAAAATCACGAAGACGCATAAAGAATCTCATTACATTTTAACAGGGTTACAGTAACCCGAGAGGACCGTGAGTTTAATTTTCATAAGAGCATCCATTCTTCAATTATGTCAAGCAGAGAAAATGTAAATGACAAATGGAATGCTAACAATATCTCTACAAGCGCATTGGCAGATAGAAACCCAGGGTTCGGATGGAGAGGGACAGTGCTGTGCACATGTGTGCATCTGTGTACGTGTTTATGTCAACGTATTTCAGAAAGAGGACAGAGAAGTGCAGTATGTTTTTGTTGCCTGCATCAGAATACACTTTTAGGGGTGTTTTTAGTTCAGTTAGAGACTAAACATGAAAAGAATACCATGCAAGAAAGGTGTGAGTTTAGTAACGCTATCAGGTTTAGTTGTTGCATTTGCCAGCGGTGGTGTAAGTGAGAGGTGTCAGTCCCTTAATTCGATGCCAGCCGCCCCTTCTCCCCTCCCCCCAGTGAAAACGTTTACCCCTGAAGTGTCAGTAGCAGTATTGGCATGTGGCTATCAGCGCCCAGTGCTGTGGGGCCTCTGTAATAATAAACTGCTAATTGAAAGGCGCTCTTAGAGCAGGCCTGTTAGCGGGGAGCCAAGTTGCTGAAAGATTACTGCAGCATACCGCCTCACTTAGGTGCTGAAAGAGGCTATTACGCCTCTGCTCTCTACCTGTGAGGAGTGTTAATACAAACCTGTGCTCTCACATTCTCACTTTTTTTAGAGGGGACCAACAAGTGAGCCTAGTGTCAGGATGGAATCTGGGAGTAATGTGGCTACAATCTCATAAACAGATTTATGCTGAGAATCAAACACATGCTAACATGCTTTAAACACATAATTATAGTAAGTTTTGAGATTTCTGTTGCTTTTATGATTTGAATCTTACGGGTTTATATGAAACCATTCATATGAAAGAGTCATTTTCACCCCAAAATCAGAACCCTTTACTTCATTTTCATAAATTCTTCTTTTTATTTTTTGTAACCTCTTTTTTTTATTAGGGAAAAAACATTATGTTTTAATTAATTAATGACAATTAATGTTTTTAGATTTGTGATGATTTTATGACAATTAAGCAACTTATTTATTTTTCAAAAAAATTAGATTACTAAAATTACAGAGAAAATAAAAATGATCACATTATCTTAAAAATGTATAGATTATTTATATTAGTGTTTTGATATATTGCCTTGTTTTTTTGTGGCATATATATATATATATTTCGTTTTTTATATTAGTTCATGTATACAATATTTTAGGTTTTTAGCGTTTAATATATTGCCTTTATGCAGATTAAAAAAATTAAAATGTAATAAAATATATTATTTTTAAATCAACAAACAAACAAGAACTTTTTTTAAAAAATAGTAAAATAAAACTTGTTTAACTGTTATGAAAAAATATAAATATATACAGATATATTTAATATATATTCAAAATATATTTTCTCTCATCTTCTAGCCACCTCAAGTCGAACTCAAAGCCCCTGTCACCCACCCCGCCTGGGCCTCCACATGTGCCGGGGCCTTTAGAAGGCTGCAAAACAAGGGACTATGTGCCATCCAGCCATGCAGAAAGCTCATAATCTTTTAATATGCACTGAGAAAGGAAAGATTAAAACATTTGGGTGTTGACAAGTGACAGGGAGTCTCTTCTAGTATGTAAAGTATTCCGAAGGCCTCACACACCAAGGGGTTCAAGATCAGGTCCTCCACTTTAATTAAAGTAATTGGCTTTCCATATTTCTATTTATAGATGATCAGGTATACCTTTGAGTAAGAGGCTTAAAACAAAAAATATTTCGCATAATTAGCTGCTATGCGCAGCAGGATGCCATTGGCTGGATCATGTGTCAGACAAATGATAGATTTCAAATTGAAATCCTCTCTCAACCTACTGCGTCTGCACCACCCAACTACTTAACAGTTTTTTTCTCTGTGCTTGTTCTCTTTATTAACTAAAGAGGAGCAGCTGCGACTTTGTAGAAAACCTTCTGTGTATTGTGTTGGGTTTGAATGAAAAGACATCTTGTAGGAGTAATTGCATTACAGACCCAGTGTGTCTCAGCTGTGGTGCCATATGCGTTTCTATGCGTGTAGGGGAGGAGGTTCTGTGCTATTTCAACAAATAATATTGTCATAGGCTGCTGACAGAAATATCTTTGCTTTTGCGGCATCAGGCCCAATGTTAATATCTTCTGGTAAATTATGTTGGGTTTTTACTGCTCTCTCCCAGTAATTACCATCTCTTGCAAAGCCTGTTGCAGTTCATTTCTCTTAATGCTCACACCCACTGACGGCCTGTGGCATAAGCCCATCACATGACGGCATGTTCTGCACATCGGTCTAATCATATGGAAGAGATGATCACAGGGCAGGAAATCGCTGAACGGGGCCAAAGGAAACAATCTTTCTGCACTGGACTAAGCCAATCATGTCCTCTCCAACCTCCAACCACTTCTTAGCCACAAAGTGCTTTTGATACAACTTTGATTAAATATTCAACTGAAAGCAGCCTGCATTTATCACCACAATATATTTATCAGAATTTTTTATGTAAGTGCCACAGATTACAGCGAGCTCAATAAAGTTTAGTTAAAGTTAATGAGCTAGTTCACCCAAAAATGAAAATTCAGTCATCATTTATTCCCTCTTATGTCATTCGAAACCTTAAGTATGTGTGTAATAATAATGATACAATGTAATTACTTTGGTAATCAGAATCAATAGTAAAAATAGTAGGACTAAAAAAAAACAAACAAACAAACAAAAAAACTCATAAACAGTCATTTAAGTTTCACCTAAAAATCATTTTCAAAATCATTTTTTAAGAATTAGATTTTTTTTTTTTACTATATTATGGTAATAAGAATCACTATTAAAATAATAGGACTAACACAACAACAACAACAAAAAAAAAAACTCATAAATGATAATTTAAGTTTCACTCAAAAATAATTTTCAAAATCATTTATTCCCTCGTATTTCATTCCAAAACAACACTGATGCCTAAAAAACTAAATAGATTAGTAAAAATTATAAATAAATGAAAAATATACATAATCTAATACAGATAAAGAATATTTGATTATTTAACATATTGTATTTTTTTTAATGATTTTATTTTTAATTTTCAAAAAAATTAATAGGACTAACAAAAAAGATCATTTAAATGGATGTTCATTGTATAGAGAATTATTATTATTTTTTTTTTTATTATAGATTAAAAAATTTTAAATAAAGAATAACTACATCATTGTAGTTGTTAAAAAAAATAATTGTTAAAAAAGTATAGGACTAAAACAAAACAAAAAAAACAATTAAAAAATATATCATTTACATTGACCTTCATTGTATCGACAAATAAAGACACTGATTTTTTTTTTCTTTTCGATCTGTAGAAATCAACATATGAATGGTTTATTTATAATGCATAAAAAGAAAGGATAGGTGGAGGTCTTGTAGCATTTGAACAAAAAATACACACACCAAACTTATTAGAAAAAAAAAAATTCTATACCACCTCAAAGAACCTTTGAAAGATATCTTTGCATTTGTGTGTTTTACCTAAACATTTATGATGATTTGAGGAAATAGAAACCTCCGTAAGAACGAGCTGCTTTACAGAACATCTCTTCCTTTTTCACAGAAAAGCCCATAATAGTCATGATGTGTATCCTGGGGATAAAGCAGGGAGCAGATGCTGACATAGCATGTGTGTGATCACCTTGGAGAGGCAGCAGGTGACTGTAGATAGTGAGAGGAGAGAGCAGCTGTAATCCTGAAAGCACTGGATCGGGATTAAAGCAAGGTCTGCAGCCTTATACGTCACTCTGAGCAGGTGTGTCTGTACAGACAAGAACAGAGAGAAATCTTAAAGGAATAGTTCACACAAAAATCATCATTCTGTCATTATTTATTCACAAAGGGTCACTTTTGAAGATCACAGTTTAATAATCAAATGAATGATACATAAAGCATGTCGTAAAAGGAATTAGGCACAGACACACTTTTCTTGTGCTTTGCTCAGACAGCTGATAAACTCTCAGTGTGATTGATGCTCTGTTCTCTCAGATAAATGGCATCTGTGGAACCCAGGAGGGCTCTAATTGAATTGGTTTCCAGAGAATACTAATGGGGCGTAATGTTGAGATAACTGAAGCCCTAAGAATAAGTGATCATTGACAGCATGTGTTTCTTGCCAGTAATAAACATGTCACACAGACGGGCAGTCAGTAGCTGCAACGCAATTACCTCACTGCACCACACACACACACACACACATACACACACACACACACACACACACACACACACACACACACACACACACACACACACACACACACACACACAGATACACTGCGCTCCAAACACAAAGATCTTACACAGAATAGCACAACTACAATATAATTTCAAAAAAAGACAGTACTTAGTCACCAAAAGTGTGTAAAAATAGTTTGGCGTCAGTAAGATTTTTTTATGTTTTTGAAGGATGTCTCTTATGATCACCATTTTTGTAATAGAACTAATATTGTGAAATATTATTACTGGAAATGCAGATGCTCAAGAAATATTTCCTGACTTCTTTATCAGTGCTGCTTAATATTTTTATATTTTCTGCTGTCATTTTTTTTTTTTTTTTTTTTTTACGTTTTAGACATTTTGTTTTGTTTTTATCATTTTAATTAGTTTTTGTTGTTTTTAAATATGTCTAAGTAGTTTTTTATTCATTTTATTTGAAACTAATAATTTTATTAATTTTAGTTAAACTAAATAAAAATGAGAAATGTTGACTTGGAAAATAGCTGAAATAACATAAGTTCAAGTTCTAAATATTATTTTATTTCTGTATATGTGTGTTTGTGTGTGTGTGTGTGTGTATATATATATATATATATATATATATATATATATATATATATGTATGAATTTGACTTTTAGGTTTTATAATTTGATTTTATTTTCTTTTTGCTTTCATGCTTATTTTAGTTAAAGTTTTAGTAATTTTGTTTTGTTTTTTTTATTGTAATTAGTTTTTTTTAATATGGCTATATAGTTTTTATTAATTTTTATTTCCATTTTAGTTATTTTAGTACATCAAGTTAAACTAAATGAAAATGAGGTTGATGGTAAATGAGATGTTGCCTTTTTATATATATGTGTACACACATTTTCACACATATTTTGGTAACTTTACAACATTTATTTTGTGTTATTTCATAGTTATTTCATAGTTTTTATTACTTGAATTTGATTTTACTCATGCATTAAACTCTTTTGACACTCACATTCATACTTATAAACTTAGCTCAGCGAGTGAGAAAAGTGAGCCAATATTCACTGTCCCATGATTATACTGGCATGTCTTTAGCCCATCTGGGAGATATTTGTGGAGAGTTTTGGGGAACCTTCAGGGCACAAAAAAAAAAAACCTTTACATAAACACTGATCTCTGATTCACTCTTCAGCCATCCAGGCCTTTAATACAGTGGGTGGCTTTGCTGAATCTCCTTTTGATATTAGTACATTTTATCATCAGATTGAACTCAAATGTGGTATCATCACCTCTTTAGAGCATTTTTGCATAACATATTAGACATATGCAGATTAAAATAACATTTTAAATAATATTAAATGAGATGTTATACATTAAAATAATATAAGTAGGTACTATTTGTCATGCACTTAATTATGCATCACTTTTCAGTCTAAGTGCATAACTCAAACCACACAAAAATGTGAATAAATAGCCTCCTATTCAACATGCCTTCCAAATGATGCACAGCTGCATCTGCTTGTTGGCTTTCATGATGGGCCAAGTGTACTGGCAACCCGAGCGGCTGGACAGGAGGTGTCATCAGCTAACAACAGAACCTACGCTCTCACCCTCCAAACAGGCCAGATCTCAGCTATGTTTGGTGAAAAAACAAATTCCCTCAGTGTGGCCACAAGCTGTGCTAACACCACCGACATTTCAGTGGCACCCATAACCATAACTTTCAAGATGGGCACAGAGTCTCGTTATTTTATTTAGGTTATGTCTAGCACCAATGATTCACTCAGAGGCCATGAAGGGCAACGGTGAGATCAGTTCAATGGTGAAAAACAATTCATCGCATGGCAACCAAGACCATCATTGTACAGGACTGTCTGTACCAGCCCATGTATTATTATGTGATTAGACTACACTCAATCTGATCATCATCTAGACGTATGTAAGATAAAAATAAAAAATAAAAAAAGCTACATTTAACTGTTTAGACCAGGTAATCTATCATTTATATACAAATTATTTTTTCTTCTTCTATGGGAACCAGTCGAACTGTGTAAGTCATTGCATTTGTCAGGTTCTCATGCATGCTTTCCAGTGAAAGTAAGCATCTTTCTGATCCCAAGGCCTACAAGTAAAAAAGAACAGTGAAAACAAACTGTTCCTCCTTCAGATGCCCTGTTGAGAAGTCTGCTCTGGCTCTCTGGAGATGAAGAGAAACCTCACAACCCTAATTCTCAGCATGTTCCAAACTAAACAGATTACTGTTGCTTTCGTTCCATCAGCTCCTTGCCCACTTAAAGAACTCTATCCAACTTATTGTGGTACCATCAAAAAATTCATAGTAAACACACCACTTATTATAGGAGCATAAACTTTTCACAAAAAGTATTTGGACACTTAAGCCACGCTTAAAATGTATGAATTTGTATGCATTAGAAATAAATCTCGAACCAAATGGCACCTGTAAACCAACGATTCTATACATTTTCTCATATCTTCTGAGATCTAAGTAGATTTTACAATTACAATAACTGGACCCAAAATCATTTCAATGGCTGTAGACACTAAATCTATTGTTTTATTGGTAATTTAAAAACCAACAAATGTATTATGTGAAATAATACTATTTTCTTCCAAATAAATGTTTTGTTATATAATGCAACATTTATACATTTTAATTGTGCAACTTCTAATTGTCCCAATACTTTTTGGTGCAACTGTAGTTTTTTTTTTTTTTTTTTTATTTATTATTATTTACATATACTGTATCTTAAAGTAAATTACAATTATTTGTGTCATTCCGCTTTTATCTATTATTCATTTAAACCACTAATCGTGTGAATACACTTAGAACTGCTTAAATATTATAAAAACGGTTGAAATTTGCGTTTAAATCAACAAGTTAACTATAAAAGCCTATTATATCAATTATAGCCTGCTTTCAAAGGTGTGTTACGGTCGTCTGGCTCACAACTGAACTTGCTGTATCACAGCGACATCTATACTTCGTATAGAGGCAGTGTATTCTGATTCCCGAACAAATGACTCTTATGAGCCTGTTCTTTTTAGTGAATCAAAAAGTACGCAGCGCGACCACTGTGTAGGTCCATTCTCCAACGGATTACTCTTGTAAGCCAGTTCTTTAATGTATGAGTGAATGAATTCGAAATACTTACTATTTCTACAATATCTTTTGTTTAGTATCTTTTTGTCCTCGAGATTTTTTGTAGTTTTGTAGTCCTGTAGTTCAAGAAATTATTAATAGCAGTTTGAAGATGTTGTTCCTTTAGATTTTAAACATGCTGTGGTTCAACCTATGATTAAAAAAAAGAAAAAAAATCCAACCTGGAGGCTATGGTTCTCTCTAATTATAGACAAATCTGTAAACTCCTCATTCTTTTTTAAAATATTAGAGAAAGTTGTATTTCTTAGACATGCACAGAGTTTTAGAAGTATATCATTTGGGTTTTAAAAATCTTCATGGCAAAGAAACGGCACTTTTAAAGGTTTTTAATGACCTTTTATTGGTCACTGACTCAGGAAATTCAGCCATTCTTATGATTTTAGATCTGAATTCTGCATTTGATACCATTGATCATAATATCCTACTTTCCCAGTTGGAACATGTTGTCAGTATTAAGGGTACTGCTCTGGAGTGGTTCAGCTCCTATCTAACAGACTTTGTTTCCTCATCAGCACCCCTTTCATTTGGAGTCCCTCAAGGCTCTATTCTTGGCCCAATGCTGTTTTCCCTGTATATGCGCCCATAAGGGTCCATTCTCAGGAAATATAACATTTCGTTTCACTGTTATGCAGATGACACACAAATTTATCTGCCATTGAACCGGAAACATTCCAGTCCTTTAAAACTTCCGTTTGACTGCCTCAGAGATATTAAATATTGGATTTTTTTTACATTTTATTGAGACCAAGACTGAAATTATGATATTTCGTCCAAACTGTACTAATAAGGTTTCTAACACTGATCTGGGCCCTTTGCTTCCCCATGTTAAATCCACTGTTAAAAATGCATAATGGATATGGAATTTAAACTTGACAAACAGATAAACTCAAGTTTTTATCAGTTAAGGCTTTTATGTAAAGTTAAGACTTTTTTGTCTTTTAATGATTTTGAAATGTTTTTTATTTCATCTCATTAGACTATTGTAATGCCCTCTATGTTGGTCTCAACCAGGCCTCTCTCACAAATTGCAGTTAGTGCAGAATGCTGCAGCTCGACTTTTAACTCGAACACGTAAACGGGAACATATTTCCCCCATATTGGCTTCCTTGGCTTCCGCTCCGTTTAAAAATGGATTTTGAGGTTTTAGTGCTTGCTTATAAATCCTTAAATGGCTTTGCCCCAACCTGCCTTTGTGATCTTATACAACTGCACGTTCCACCCGGGTCTTTGAAGTCTGCTGACCTTATGCTGCTGGTCATCCCTAGAGTAAGACTGAAGCACAGGGGAGATTGTGCCTTTGCAGTAGCTGCCCCTAAACTCTGGAATTAATTACCATTGTCTGTGAGGACACAAAGGGTATTCTATAGTCTTTGGTATAAACCAGTTTATGTATGTTCAAAGTTCTCTACGACGGTTACCACAGGTTATTTAAACACATTGTCATGGTTACTCGTCAGGCTGACAGTTGAGCGCAGCGGCCAGACGGGGGCGATGGCCGCTTCATTCAACAGATCAGTGAAGTCCCACAGCACTCAAACTGTGCAGGACCGCAGACGTTAGGCGCTCGGAAGAGACCAACAACTGGTTTTATCGCGTATCTACGCTCTTGCCGCTTACCTGTTACAGATAGAAATATGAAAACATGGTAAAAAAAAGAAAAAAAAACAAAAAGCAAAAGAGCAGAGAAAAGAGAAGGACAGGAGTCAGTCCGTGTCGGGGAAAAGCAAGCGTGCGAAAGATGGGAAGGGCTCGGCTTTCCAGAGTAAAAACGGACTTTTTGCGGGGTTCATTAGAAACAAATTAGGTTTGAGGCCGTCCGCTTTTGCAAGAGGAATATCAGTATTGGTCCTCGGTAAGGCTTTGTTTCTTAGCCGCTAACGTTAGGTAACGTTAGCTAACGGTTATTCAGATTAGCATCTAAGTTAGCATGTTCTCAGTATCAATATTGTAGCAACTCGCGTGTAAGCAACGAATATGTGTAGAACTCATATTTAATTGTATTCTTAAACTCTTAACTACAGATGATCAGTTTAAACTACAGGTTATTGGGGAATGCTCACATGTTAACTCTCACGTTAGTTAGCAACCAATCAAATTTCATTCATAAAACTTCAGTTATTAACCAATGATGACCATACATGTACACATTTTATTTGTCAGTACATATAAACTCCCCTCAGTTTTAACACAGACATTAACTGATTAAAATATCTGATCAGACCTATTCATTTGTTTTAAAGTAGGCAACTTCTACCACATCATCTAAATAGACTCATTCTGGTTGGTCAGATAAGAGTCCTGCAGTGTGGCCACGTAGCGATCAGTCTTTGGACAGTCACCTAACCTGATGTGTTTATTTTCCACAGCTCTTATTGTGGGATTTTTACACTGGTGAGTAGCTTTAGATCTTTAAATTCTGAACATAGAGTGTTTCCTGTAGTTGTGACTAAATCAATCCTGTCCTGTGTTTCTCAGGTATCATCTCTCACATATATTTGAAAATGACAGACACTTTTCCCACATGTCATCCTTGGAAAAGGAGATGGCCTTTCGAACAGAGATGGTTATATTTGCCTTTTAACATTTCCAATATGATTACTATATACTTTACTGTAATATACAATGTCTATCCAGATAGGGTTGGGACATTTTTTGCTATTGTGATGACTGGGTCCTTATTATCCGGAGTTAGCCCTATATATAGCTCTCCTTCACCTTGCAACTCATTTAGTTAAATACATCGCTTGAACTTGAATTGTCTCACAGCGGCATATTATATTTTGTCTTTTTAGGGACTGTATTACTCATACTTTAAGACCATCATTGAGGCTCCTTCTTTCATGGACGGTCTTTATATGATCATGAATGACCGGCTCACTGAATACCCTCTGGTGATAAACACTCTAAAGAGGTTTAACTTGTACCCTGAGGTGAGATGAGCTCTTTGGCATCTTCTGAATATCAGTGCATTGTTTTTATTCCACAGTATTTGCTTAAAGTCTTGAGCGCTGAAGTTAACCATCTTTTTTGCTCTGTTGTGTACTGCAGGTGGTCTTGGCCAGCTGGTACAGAGCATACACAAGCACAATGAATTTCTTTGGGATCCCTACTAAGATGTGTTGGACCATCAACAGAGGGGAGGATCTGGATCCAGTTGAGAGTTGTGAAGGTACTGGACAAGCCAAATGTCAAATAAATGTCCATTGTTTGGCCCACACATCTATTTGTTATTTAATCTTAGAGCATTTGCAGTGCAGTACAGTACATTGTTAATAACTGTAGAGCCCCACACATGATATTCCAACAACTCATTTTAGTTAGATTGTGGCCCACAGATTAAGTATGCATGACTTGTTAATTCATTTCATTGTGATTTTTTATAAAAGTCACATTTAATTTGTCTTGCTGTCTTAAAAAAGTTTCCTCTTAGAAAAGTTTCCTTCATTGTTGTAATTAAAATGCATGCTTTAGAAATAGACCTTTTTTTTTTTTTTTTGCAACTTTCACTTCTGCTAACACATTCATCATGAGGGAAGATTTATTTTTGTAAAGTGTTATTGAGCTGCAGAAAAAAGTGAAAGCAGAAGGTGCTGTTTTCTTCACTGTGTGACTGACAGCCAAAAGTTCTTAATTTCACGGATATTTTACTTTGAGTGGCTTTTCCACAGGTCTGGGGGATCCCGCATACTTTTATGTCACATTTGTGTTCCTGTTAAATGGGGCAATGATGAGCCTCTTCTTCATTTATGGAACATATCTGAGGTAATGCAGCCTAGATTAAACATCTCAGAGTCAGTTAATTGATACGGAAGAAAGTGCATCTTTTGAGTTTCGTTTTGATTACAAATGAGTTGATCCTGATAGCATGGTTTTAAAAGCTAGATCATAACATGCACATTCTTTTTTGGCTGTTCTTATAGTGGCAGTCGACTGGGTGGCACTGTTACAGTTCTGTGTTTCTTCTTTAATCATGGAGAGGTAAAGCAGATTGTTTTCTTCAGCATCTCTAGTGAATGTTTTATTTTTATTTTTTTTTCACTACAGTCTTCTGTATCTCTTTTGAACCCTTGAATCCCAGAGTACTCGGGTCATGTGGACACCACCTCTGAGAGAGAGCTTCTCCTACCCCTTCCTGGTTCT
Source organism: Cyprinus carpio (assembly GCF_018340385.1). Classification (NCBI taxonomy): domain Eukaryota; kingdom Metazoa; phylum Chordata; class Actinopteri; order Cypriniformes; family Cyprinidae; genus Cyprinus; species Cyprinus carpio. Next base: position 17,732,068 of record NC_056587.1, read on the forward strand.
GCAGATGCTTCTGCTCACTTACATCCTCCGGTAACTTGCTTTCTTCCCCAAGTTTGGTTTAATCATAGCTATTTCATGTTCGTATTCAACCATTCATGCTCATGTTCACTCTTTTTGTTCATACTTTGAAATGACTTAAGATTTTTTAAATATTATGTGGTCACCAGACATATTTAAGCAATGTTTGTGTATTTAGGCTGCTTATGTGTATATTATTATCATTATACATTTGTAGTTCGATTATTTCATACAATTAAAATGAATCTTGTTGGATTTTTTTGATTTTGTAAGGACAAGGAACCCAAGCAAGAACACCATGATGGCTCTGGGAATCTCCAATATTTTCTTCATGCTGCCATGGCAGTTTGCTCAGTTTGTCCTTCTTACTCAGGTGAGTGGTGGAAGAGATAACAAGATCAAAAGCTTGGTGACCAAAAACACTTGTGTTTAATGCCGATATTTGAAGAAAGTACAGAACGCAGCTGAATGTAGCATTTAGCTTCTGCGACCTTTCATTTTTAGACATCCACTGAAAAGAGTTTGGCTGAAATACAGGTGCTTCTCAAATTAGAATGTTGTGGAAAAGTTCATTTATTTCAGTAATTCAACTCAAATTATGAAACTCGTGTATTAAATAAATTCAATGCACACAGACTGAAGTAGTTTAAGTCTTTGAGTACATGTACAATAAATGAACATACTTTCCAGAAGGCCAACAGTTCACTAAAAAAAATTTTTTTATTGGTATTATGAGGTATTCTAATTTGTTGAGATGGGTTTTTGTTAAATGTGAGCCAAAATCATCACAATTAAAAGAACCAAAGACTTAAACTACTTCAGTCTGTGTGCACAAATTTTTTTTAATACACGAGTTTCACAGTTTGAGTTGAATTACTGAAATAAATAAACTTTTCCACGACATTCTAATTTATTGAGAAGTACCTGTACACTAGTTTTCAAAATTTTGGGATCAGTAAGATTTTTAAAATGTTTTTGAAATAAGTCTCTTAAACTCACCAAGACTATTTATTTTGATCAAAATTATAGTTAAAAACAGTGACAGTGTGAAATATTTTTATAATTTAAACTACTCTATTTTAATGTGTTTTAAAATGTAATTTATTTCTGTAGTGGCAGAGTTGATTTTCAGCAGAAATTAGAAATAATTCTAAAATTTTGATTTGGATCACCCATTTCTTTGATATGAATGTTGAAACATTTGTGCTGCTTAATATTTTTGTGGAAACTGTATTTAAATAAAAAATACAATTTGTTAAGAAAAAATTATTTAAATATTTTGTTACAGGATTCTTTTATGAATAGAAAGTTCAAAATAACCATTCATTTGAAATAGAAATGATTTGTTCCATGTTTACGGTTTCTTTTGATCAATTTAATGCATTCTTGCTGAATAAAAGTATTTATTCTTTCAAAACATTTTTTTAAATAATCTTATCCCAAACTTTTGAACAGTGTTGATAGTTTCTTAATAGAAATGTAATACAGTTCACCTCCAGAGTCATTTGTAATGATATTTTGCTTGAAGAAAACCTACCATAGATCAGCCTAACATGATTGCCTGTGTCAGGAATATCGTGCAATGCACTTTTCAATTTCATCCTTTATGAGAAAATTGTTCTGCAGCAAGATCGCAAAGGATGCTATGACAAGAATGTTTGTGTGTTTTACAGGTGGCATCACTTTTTGCTTCATACATCCTGGGATATCTGAGTCCGGCAAAAATGCAGTCCGTCTTAGTGACACACATGGTAATGTAACATAATCTAGACTTAACTGATGGAGCCACAATATTGCTCATGTTGTCTTTCTGATTCACTGATGAACTGACTGCTCCTCACAGATCTCCTTGGCTGTCTGTTTTCTTCTGATGTTCGGGAACTCGATGCTGCTGACGTCCTTCTACGCCTCTTCACTGGTCTCCATGTGGGTGAGTTGGACTGAGTAAGGCCTCATTTGCTACTTGCTCAGGAAAGCACCAGAAGCTGATATGATGAATGCTGTCTCATGTAGAAAATGCTGGCAAAATAGTACTATAGTCTGGCCAAATAAGTATCCATGAGCAAGTACAAAGTACCTACAAATAGGTGACCTTAAACACAAACATACTGTGAAGAAACATGTCAGCTTTACTGGTTGGTCTGCTTTCATTTCAGGGGGTAATTGCACTCAGGGATCGTTTGGTCGGTATATTCAAACCTGGACTCTTCACATGGGTAAGTGTATTGACTAATGCATCAGTAAAATGTGCCTGGATTGACTACCAAAAAACAGTTGTGTTTTTGTTAGGTCATGCAGTGCCTTGCATGGGTGGTCTCCACTGTCATTCTGAAGTTCATGCTCTCAGTGATTTTTGGGGCATCAGATGATGTAAGTAAAACGAGAGCAGTGCTGTTTTCTCTTGCTGTGAACATCAGTTAGCTTTAGCTTCAGGGGTCCGTTAAACAGTTCGCAGGGCTTTTGACATTTTCGTTTTGTTTTGAAATATAGGCCCACATCAGCAGTCTGATCAAATCCAAGTTCACAAGTTACCAAGACTTTGACACAATGATGTACACGTGTGCAGCTGAGTTTGACTTCATCGAAACAGAGGTGGGTAATGTGATCTATTTCCTTGCGATCAGTCATCCGTTTCCCTTTTTTTCATTGTACTTGATGTGTTTGCAGACTCTCATCCGGTACATCAAAACCATGCTGCTTCCAGTTAACGTGCTGATTGTGGGTTTTATTGCTGGAAGGGTGAGTTGTTTTCACTTAGATAATTGATGATTTCCCTCGCTTACATTTTGGTATGCATGTCCTGCTTTTATCTATTTGCACCAGTATTCTTGGTTTAAAGTTTTCTGTCAGTTTGGTGTTTATCAGTTGGTTTACAGTTTAGCCTTTTCTCATAAGCGTATGGAAATGTACATACTAAAGTTCCCTACATATGCTTCCTCCTTTTGCTTCCTGAGTACAGACTATACAGGACATTATTGGGTTCCTCAGAAATAAGAAGACAGAAAAGTCAGAGGATGATGAAATGGAGCAGTAAGTATTCTATATATCTTCAGCACTTCATTGGCATGCTTGATTTGAACAGTGAACAGACAATAAGGTGAAAAATAAAATGAAAAAATTACAAAGTAAAATAAAAAATTATAAAATATATTTATTCAATTTTATTCTATCTTTATATTTTATATATTTAATATAACTGTTTTCTTTTTTAAATCTATTTTTAAATGTAACTTATTCTTGTGATGGCAGAATAACCATCTTTCTTTCTTTCTTTCTTTCTTTCTTTCTTTCTTTCTTTCTTTCTTTCTTTCTTTCTTTCTTTCTTTCTTTCCCCTAACTTTCAAACAGTAGTGTATATTTACATTTCTTGGGATAATAATGGCTATTGTGTCTTCTAAACTTTGCTCTTCCATTTGTCAGGACCCAGATGTTGGCAAAGGGAGTGGTAAGATGATTTAGTTTTATGTATAGCTTTTTATGATTTAAGCTTTTTGTTTTTGTCATCATTTTGTTTTTCTCCTGAATTTATATATATATATATATATATATATATATATATATATCTATATATATATATATATATATATATATATATATATATATATATATATATATATATAAAATAAATATGACCCATGATGTACAAGTTGATATCCAGAGGCTGTATTTATCTTGTGATGTTTGTCTAGCTGGTTTATCACAGTCTGCAGTTGGTGGCGTTTGCAGTGTTGGCTGTGCTCATCATGAGACTGAAGCTCTTCCTCACTCCTCACATGTGCATCATGTCCTGCTTGATCTGCTCCAGACAGGTGACTGACCATTCACGCTCTATCTCTCACCCCAAAATCTCCACAATGCAAGGAAACTGATTTGAGCAAAAGCTTTTAAATGAAAAATGTGGTGTGACTAATGTGTTGATTGCATCTGCAGCTGTTCGGCTGGGTAGGAGAGAAGTTTAAACTCCAGTTGACAGTCGTGGGAATATTGTCCATCATGGCAGTCCAAGGAGTCGCCAACCTGCAGAGTCAATGGGACATCATAGGAGAATTCAGTAACTTCCCTCAGGAAGAGCTCCTGGAGTGGATCAAGGACAACACAAGGCCTAGTGAGAAACTTTTGCTATTCAACTGCACAAAATGAAACGTGACCAGTGTCTGACTCCTGCATCCACGCAATATTTCTGTAGATGCTGTGTTTGCTGGTGCGATGCCCACCATGGCGAGTGTGAAACTGTCCACAGGAAGAGCCATAGTGAACCACCCGCACTATGAAGACGCAGGATTGAGGTAGACACGTTTTAACATACATTTTGTCTCTCTGTTAAGGTACTTATCCTAATATTTAATTCTTATAATAATGTTCATTTTAAAGAGTTTGATTTCATTTTGTCCTTATTCAGAGAAAGAACAAAGATGGTATATGCCATGTACAGCCGAAAGCCAGCTGAGGTAGTGAAGCGAAACTTGATAAAGCTGCAGGTGGACTATTTCATCTTAGAGGACTCGTGGTGCACCAGACGCTCCAAGTAAATGCCGCATACTTTGAATTATTAACACTGTTTGATCATTCATTTTATCTCACGTGTGTTTCTTCTTCATCTCCAGGCCCGGTTGCAGCATGCCTGAGATCTGGGACGTGGAGGATGATGAGAATGCAGGAAAAGTGCCACTTTGCACTGTCATGTGGAGGGATTCACGTCCTCACTTCTCCACTGTCTTTCACAACAACATTTACAAAGTCCTTCAAGTTCCCAAATCAGTGAGAGATATGAGATAACAGCAGATTTTCCATCACCTTACTGTTTCCTGTCTTTGATATGTTTGTGTATATACACAGCAGTGATTATTTTTTGTGACCGTCAGATGTGTTTTCTTGAGCCCTGCTTCTGCCACTTTGGTGTCCTTTATGTTTTGATAACCTGTAAGAGATGTTTCAACCACAGTAAGAGAGTCAATCAGTATTGAATCACCCCTTTTCAATTAAAGGAATAGTTCACCTAAAAATTTAATTTGCTGAAAATGTACTCACCTTCAGGTCATTCAAGATATAGATGAGGTTGTTTCTTCATCAGAACAGATTTGTGTTGCATGCTCATTCTGACGGCACCCACTCACTCACTGCAGAGGATCTATTGGTGAGCAAGTGATGTAATGCTAAATTTCTCTGAATCTTTTCTGATGAAAAAACAAACTCCTCTACATCTTGGTTGGCCTAAAGGTGTCAATTGTCAGCAAATTTTCATGTTTGATGTACTGTTCCTTTAACCATCTGCTCTCATGCTTGTTGAAATGTCTTTTATTAGGATGACTGTGATTTTTGCCATCGATGGTGCTGCTGTTTGACAGTTTTGTATGGTCTGGAGAATTGTTTACCTAAATCTTTTAATTTTTTTTTGGTGCAAAAAACTTTTATTCAATCTCTTTTCAACCTGTGAAGTATTGTAAAACACTTTTCATGTATAGTTTTAACATTTACATTGTTTTGGGCAGATGCTCTTACCAAAGTGACCTACAAAACAGTTATATATATATATATATATAGTTTGAGGGAGGATTATGATATATATCTCAATTTTATTAGTCAATGGTTGTAAATAAACTGCTTGTTACTCTTTTTGTATGTGGAAATCATGATCAGTGTTATGTATTAGAGAATCTTAGAAAGTACCGTGGTTTTTTTTTTTGTTGGTTTTTTTTATCCTTTAAATGTCTTGCTCAGCTGTATTTTAATTTGGATCATGTCAGTTTCTGTACTGATTTAAAACAGCTAGCTAGCTACTCAATAAACAGTAAATAAAAACGTTTTTGTTGTCCAACTTACCTAACTTAATTCAATTAATAAAAAAAAAAAAAAACAATCCAAAAAAAAAACAAGAAGAACTAAAAAAACCACCACAATATTATTAAATAAATAAATCTGTACTGTTCTTTCTGTTGTAATTCAGAACTGGAGTTTTCATTTCATCACAGAACATTTTTTATTTCACCAATTAAATTTTATTTGAATCATTCATTGGATCTTTTTGTTGTTTTGGAGAACAATGTTGATGTTAAAATTGATGCACAATGTACGTTTTCATCAAATGACTACAACGTGGTCGAGATTATTCAGCTGGTGAAGTCTGTTCCTTTTTTGTTTGTAAATTGCTAAGATTACATAAATTTAATCTTATTTGTATCATCCCCATTCACGCTCAGAAAAAAGTAGTAGTATTATTTGGATAGTAAGCGTGTGCCTTAAAAGTTTAGTTAAAAATTGACTTGAAACAACCATTTTAAAGTTAGACTATATGTACCATCTGGCCCTCTAGCGGCAGATCAGTGCTACGGTTGCGCTTCTGCTCTTTTTCATGTATGTATCAGAGCAGGTTTAAAAAAAAAACAAACAAGCAGGGACTTATTTTAAATGTTGCCGTTTTTAATGATCTATGGTCGATTTTTCTCGTTCGTTTCAAGATTCATGCAACCCGCGGCGGAACTGCGGTTCTCTGTGTACGGACATGACGTATGTATGCAATTTCCAATGAAATCCGTCCCGACAGCTCTAAAACAAACTTATAATTATTTATAGGCTATGAAAGTGTATTTGGGTAAAATAAAGATACTGTTTGAAAGACTACAATAATATATTTTTTTAAGTTACATAGTGTTAGTGCAGCTATAAGATTATTCAGGAAAAAATCCCACACAATAAAAACCAACACAAATGGTAAAGACATCAAGACACATTTCCTTTTTTCCTTTAATAGACAACTTCAACATTACAAAAGACAGCTCTCTCCCCTGTGTGTGTATTTTGTACAAATCCAAAACTTTATGTCCTACATTTTCTTAAATATTGATTTGGCCAGTTCAAAAGGTAAACATCGGTCTGAACTGAGCAGAATTCTGTACAGACAGAAGCTCAGAACACCACTGCAGCAATACTTGTTCAGAGTCTTATTAAAAAGGCTAAAGGAAGATACTAACTGCATATGACTGAAAACCTTCTTCAGGAGGATATTCAATTTTATTCCCACCCACAGACTCCAGCATTTATTGGTCATATTTAACAAGCAACTTGCTGCAAGAATGATAGTGTACAGAATGAACCTACTGATTTACAAATCCAAGAGTGCTTTCACATACAGTATAGCAGTCAGAGGCATTTCATTTTCATTGTGGGATCTACAGTATGAAGTGCTGTGAGCATGAGGACAGTAAGCTTGTTTACTACTGCATGAATATCAAAATTCAAATAAGCTATACTTGGCAACACCTATACCTATGGAAGTTTTCACCACAGACTAAAAAATAAAATAGATTTATAAAAAAAAATTAATTGTGGCTTTTTTTTTATCTCACAATTCAGACTTTTCCCCTTGCAATACAGAGTTTACAACTCAAAATTATTATTATTATTTTGTTTTTAATAGCAAGAAAAAAAAAATCTGAATTACCTATTTACTTTTATCCATGGTGGAAATAAGCTTCCACACAGTATAAACCAGTTCAAAATAATATATATACATATATATATATATATATATATATATATATATATATATATATATATATATCTATATATATATATATATATATATATATAAAATTGACAATTGCTTGCTCTGTTGGAGTATGATAAACATAGCAAAAACGGTCAACATCTGTAGACTTTAAAATGTTTTTGGCATGAACAGAATGGCATAAAAAGACAACTATTGTAATATTAAAAGACATTTCTCATAAAATGAAAAGTAAAAAGGAGGACGTGATTAAAAAAAAAAAAAAAAAAAAAAAAAAAAAAGCAGTGTGGGGAAAGAGTGCAAAGTTTCCTGAGACTACTCTAGATTAAATAAGTTGTTGTCAGGCCTACAGCCGCGATGGCAAGCATACCTAAAGTGCACATTAACACCAGTAACAGAAGAGGAAAGAAATGACAGGCCAACAACACTGCAGCAGTCCTTCTGCCCCATCATACCTCTGCATCGCCTACTTAACCATTGAATGACCGTTAATAAATTAGTTGATTAACACATTGTAAAAATCATAAGTACTAACAATACAAAATTCTCTTTTACAAAACTAAAAAAAGAGAAACAATATAAACACTTGAAAAAATGTGGGGGAAAACTCTTAAAAACAATCAAGTTTGAATTTTCTGACCTGCTATTTATTTTCAGAGTGACTGCAAGAACTTTGTTCTCAATTTGCACTATCCGACTGTTATAATATAGTATTTGTACATAAATCATCAAGTAATCTGTCAGACCGTCAACTGGAATGACATTGTTACAAAGTACAATAATAATAATTTACTTTGTAGTTTTATTCATATTTAAATGTCCTTCATGTGACATTTTGAAGTGTTCGCTTTGCACACTCTTTTTCCAGTAATTTGGAAGGTCAGTCATGCAGCCTAATATCACCAACTTTGGTCTCAATGAGACATTTTCTCATATATGCATTTATAAAAAAAAAAAAAAAAAAAGCAGCACTCTGCAACAAACAGCATTTTAATGTACTTAAAGAAAAACATCCAGGGTGATTATCCGAAAACTAGAAACATCACTGAAACAAGATTTTGGAGTGTAAAACTAATTCTAAAAGACTTCGTCTTCATATCTTTCTCAAGAAAAATGAAATAAAAAAATGAAATAAAAATATGAAACCTAAGAGTCTGAGTTCTACATAACATACCCTACAGTATATGTCTGAAATCATGGTGCTTTATTCATATTAAAAACTAAAAGTACAAAATAAAAAGGTTTGTTGGTTTGATTAAAAATAGGAACTTAGATAAATATACCTGGAAGTCATTTCTCAGCCCTCTGTGGGGCATCTCTACCTTTGGCTTGACTTAGGCAGGTTGGTAGGGCACACAGAACAGAGCAACACCGTTCCAGGCTAGAGGACTCTGGGAAGGGCCCTGCAAGTGTCCACAGTGAGCTCTCAAAGTCTGTCTATCATAATGATGTCTCTGTATCCACACATTTATCCCCCTGCTCGTCTTCCACATTGATCTTAATACTAACCATCTTCTCTTCACTGTAAAACAAAGACAAAAGATTAAGGAAAAATTTACTCGAAGCAGATGCCCAGCAACATTTTTCTAAACGTTAACATCGCCATACTTGTAACACACAGTATCACAGTCAATAAAGCGCAAACAACATGTCACAACACCTAAGGAAATATTCAAAAGCAAATCCAGCACACACACTTTTCACAGGCACTGGTTATGAACAATGGATAGAGGCCTGGTCACATGAAGATAAATATCAATAAAAATACGAGAAATAAAAATAAGCAAACTAATAATTTTTATGAAATAAATATTTTTATTTACAAATATATTTTAATAAAATAAAAACAATATTTTAATTTTTATAGTTTTTTTAACAATGTTATTTTTTTCCTTTATGCCAAAAAAGTTCATATAAATTAATAACCTTTATAAATATACAAATTATATATATTTATTAAAAATACACTTTTATAAAATACATAAACAATTTTACTGTAGTGTGTTTTATATACACACACACACACATATATACATATATACATATATATATATATATATATATATATATATATATATATATATATATATATATACACATATATATACACACATATATTTATATATACATATATATATATATATATATATATATATATATATATATATATATATATATATACATATATACATATATATATACATATATATGTCATATATATATATACACACACATATATATATATATATATATATATATATATATATATATATATATCTATATATATATATATATATATATATATGTAGTATGTATGTATGTTGTATGTATGTATGTATGTATGTATATATATATATATATATATATATATATATATATATATATATATATATATATATAATATAATGTATTATAATTATTTTTATTTTTATAATACAAATTAACCATGGCAACCTTGCATAAGTAGTTGCACTGAATCAAATTTAACAATATACATTAAAACGAAAACTTGGACAAACAGGCTGGTGAAAAATATACCATTCTTCTGTACAGCTTTACATCTATGTAGGAAAACAGGCTGTGCGCTGAAGCAGTGAGAGGAAAAACAGGTACGAGGTTAGAGGGACAATGGCTATACCTGGCACTAGGTTTCAATACTTTGGGACTGTCAGAGCTCATGGCAACAGCTTTCCACACAGCAGTTTTGGCCATCTCATCAGATATGTTAACCACAGAGGGGTCAGTGCTGCAGAAAAGACACATCAGAGCACTTACAGCTGGTCGCCCACACTTTAACACTCTGTGCTTGATGGCCATTTGATTAATAAAGCAAGGAAATCACATCAGATGAACCAAGATAAGCCTTCCCAGCACAGACCCCTTGCAGACCTACTTGCTCGCTTGCTGAAAGCTAAACATCAAACTTATGGAATTGTTTTTCTTCTATAAAACCCCTCTAGATAAGATAAAGTAACTATGAAATGAACACTACAAGTGTACTGGTCAATGAAACAGCTGTTCGTCAATGAGATGGCCCTGGTTAATTTGTTTAGATATTACTGAGCTTTGGTTTACACATGAAATGTAAATCATGAGCAACAATCATCATCTGAAGCTGTTCTGCATTGGGAAACGATGAGTGGAATGAGGTGCATCAGTAGCTTCCCACCGCTGTTAACCAATGCAGAGCTGTTAGAGGAAGATTTAGACTCTTAACAACGCACTCACACCATGACGTGTAAAATACTCTGCGTTAATTAAACGTAAGAGATGATTAATAGCTGTAAAGAGAAAGTATGTGGTAACCAGAACTCAAGCAGGCCTACAAGTAGACAAAAGACCAACCACTCTGCTCGTGTCTTCCTCGTACGAGGTGTCGGAGACTACGCTGTCAGATCTGTTTCAAAAGAAACAGGCCAAAGCTTACTGAATGAGCCTCTGAATAAGGCCAACACAGGATGTTTAAAAGAAACCCACAACAAAGAAATGCCTTAGCTGCAGTATGTAAGACATCCTGTGAAATCTAACCGTATATAAGCAAGCAACTTTCACCAACCTGACTTTAAGGCTCTTCACAGGGATTTCCAGGTGGTCACCATTATCATAGGGGACCTCCATTCCTCCATCAACCTCCATCATGCGCTGTGCTTCCTGGTTACACACATCAAGAGGTCTCTTTTTTTATCAAGAGAAGATAATGTTAAATGCCTACGAAGAGGTACAAGACAGCTATCTTTAAAATGTCACAGTGCAAGATCCACATCCTGAACAAGTACCTCTTTTGCCTTTTTCTTTTTGTCGTCTTCCTTTTTCTTCTTGCTTTCTGGCATTAGGTCATCCAACCAGCTAAGCTCCCTCTTCAAAAAGCAGAAATCCAGAAGCTTCCTCACAAATACCAGAGCAAGAACCTACAGAAGACAAATACAAGACCGGAGTAAAAAAACATGTAATAATGGATGATGCGCAGGACAATCTGAATGAAGACTAAACAAATAAATAAAAAAAATCTAAATGTAATCTACGAGCATGCAGAGACAAAATCAAATTTATGTGCTAAATTCTTTCTCTGTGATAAATTAACTTTTATGTAGCAAGTGCATAATACATTTTCTTAATTTTTTTTTTAAATTAAGAAAGCTACACAAATAATATGCAATAATGAGGTTATGCAACAAATAATCATATACATCATACTGTTATTGGTATTTTATTCTTGCAATGTGAAAAAGATATTTAATCAACAATTTCACTATATACTGTAGGATTTTACTGGATTACACTTGAAATCAAAATTTTCTACCCAAAAATAACTCTTTAAACCCTTTTCCACAATTTTCAATTCCTATTTACATTCTTTGAATTTTTTTTTTTTTTTTTTTTTGAAAAAAAAAAAAAAAAATGCAAGAAATGACAAACTATTATTTTAAAGTGTTTTGAATATTGGTCAGGGTTTCAGTTAATGCAACATCTGAAAAGGTGATTTATATTTTGTGTAGGTAAGTGTTATCTAATCACACTGGAGACACATTAGAATTAAGATGTAAATGCAATTCGGCTAAAAAATATCAAATACACAAAACACTTGTTAATAAATGCAGGTGTAAAGGGGTACTATGAGATTTTATAGTGAATTTTAAACGTACCATCATAGGGAAGACTACCGCGGCAGCAGACGCTTTAATGACCCACAGCAGTACCAGGCAGGTGAACTGAACTATTGTGAATATGTGAACCTTCCACAGCGGCACATATCTCAGGTAGATCAAGTCAGGCTGGTGCTTTGCAGGCATCCCAAACAGCTTAATACGGTCAAAGAACTGCAGTGCAACGGATACACAAACACTATGACCACACATCCATCATAGCCTTCGTTTCAGCTGCATGTATAAATAACACGTGCATCAATCCTGTAATTAAATAAAGTACTGTGAATATGAAAGTGTGCTAACCTGTATGCCTTTGAGTGAGGACACACCCATGTAGAGGAACACTCCATACAAGACGGGCATTGGGATAAACTATAGAGAAATTAGAAAAAACTAATTAAGAAAAAGAAAAATAGAGTTAACCCTGTAAAGCCAGACATATGGAAATAGTAGTCTTTATAATTAATTTATTAACTTAGCAATGGAAGAGTTCACTGGACCTTTAGACAAAATATATAAAATAAAAACTGCAAATTTGTTTTATTTTTATTAGTTATAATTTTTGATGCATTAGGCTTCTACAGCTCACATAGCCTAATTTGGTAGAATATGGAGCTCATACTCCAGGAGGAAAAAAAAAATCTCAGTTTTCAGAGGCCCTAACTGAACTGAAATATGCAATTTATATACATCTATAAATATTTACATGGGCAAACAGAAGAAATTATGATAGCTTGAAAAGTAAATCAGTGTGATCTCTATAACGGCATATATTACGACTTAAAATGTGATTTTCTGAGAGGAAAAAAAACATGTATGGATAATCAAGTACACCAAAGTTACTTCAGTTCATTTAGTGTTTATATTGAAATATTTGCAAAATAAAATTTTAATTTATTGCAATTTTTTCTGCATTATAAACAGAGGCATACCTTTAGAATAGATGTCATGAAGACAGACAGACCCATAAGCACAAAGATCATGAGTCCAGTAATCCTCTGCTCAAGAATACCCAAAAATTTGGGCTGCTCCCCCGGGGCCGAGCACTCCGACTCCACCTTTAAACTGTTGACGTGAGAGATGGAGAGGACGGTGGCAGCGACAAACCAGGGCAAGCCCATCACAGAACACACACCGAGCATCACGGCCACCACCAGAAGGTCAAGATGATACCCACAGCCTTTCTGCAGAAGAACAGATTCATGAGCACCAGGACCACTGCAGTGCTCTGACAGACAGGATCAGGAGCCGAACTGACCTTAAGCTTGTGTTCTTTACGGTTGATGATGACAGCGGTGATCTGCTGATCCATGAAGATGAGGATGGTGCACAGAAGGGCAGGAATGGCTGCTGCAAACAACGTCCATGTGGGGTTATCGCCCAGAGGAGAGATCAGCCAGCCCCGGCTCTTAGAGGTGGGCTATTGGACAGAAGAAAACACTTTACATTAATATTCTTCCCTTTATAAAAAACATAAAATGTGATTTATTGGGGATGCACATTTTTTTGTGTCATATCAGTTATCAGTTTATATTAGAGAATGCTTAATTTATTGGTATCTGTATTGTATTTTCAATTTTATATATGCTTATTTCTCCTATTTTCACATTAAGACAACCTTTGCCATTATCTAATGTTCAAATAAAGCTAATCTTTAAAAACACACACAGTTTAATGACACTAAATGAACAGCATTTATTTGAAATTGAAATCGCTTTTGTAACTTTATAAATCTCTATTCTGTCACTTTTATTCAATTAAATGTGTCCTAGCTGAATAAAAGTATCAACTTCCTAAATTTCAAACATTTGAACATTATTAAACTCTTGAGCATTACTGATAAATGGCAATACTTCCAAAAAAGTGCAGCACCTGGTTCTTAGGCTTTATAGAAAAACATAGTTGGACAAAAGAGATTAAATCAACAGTCAAAGCTCAGCAGGATAACAGAAAACAGAAACAGCTGGAGTGGTTTAGAGTCAACTAAACCCTGCTAAGTGTGTTTTCTGTTTATTATGGACTATTTACAACAAAGTTTTGCCTCCATTCACATGATGATACACTCATTTCAACTGTTTTCGAAGATATAAAGCTTCTGAGAAATACTATTCCAACTTTTCTTTGTAAAATAACTATTGGCCAAATTTAGAAGAGAGGAAACAAAGGTCAAAAGTCCAAAAACCCTAAAACCACCCAAACATGTTTTGTTAATTCTAGTTTAACAACTCCTCAAATTAAGATGAACAAAAACTAATTAAGCACAGAAAATGACATTTATAGTACCTCAAAGGTATCTGGGACATGTAGTTTAGGAGAGGGGACGCCCACCAAGTAATCAACCAAGACCATAATCATGATGGTTAGAAAAACTGCAAAGTCACTGATTGAAGAGCGGACCTGGAGAACAGAAACTAAATGTTAGAGTAAATAACACTCTATCAGCGCATGATCAGCACATGACTCTACTGACCTTAGTGGGGAAATAGCGCTTGGTCTTGAACTGCTTGAGGAAGGATGACAGGAAGAAAGTGGTGAAGAACAGAATGACAGACCAGAACAATACGTCAGGGATGTACGGGCCACTATGACCACAAGCAGGACCCACAAACTCGCCATGGAGTTTCTTGCAGTTCTTTAAAAAGAGAGAAAAAAATAGCAAATAATAATTAAAGATATTTGATTTATTTGATATGGATACTATTGCAACTAAAAATTATTTAAAAATATCTATGTGTATATATATATATATTTAAAGATTTTAAGATTTAATGATAAAAAAAACAACAGAACAAAAAAAAAGAAAGAAATTTATTTTACTTCTGTTAAAAGCTCCATAGGCATTTGATTTAGAAAGAAATATGCTGTTAAGAAGTTGTTTCTTCATCATTTACTAAAAAAACATAGTCTGACACCTTAGCACCTTTGATACTGTCTTTATTCTGACTGTCCACTTTATTCTGATGTCTTTTGAAACTGGACAGATAAAATGAAGTTAATGTGTAATGCCTTTAATAGTACTTCTCCTCATAACGTTAACTTTGGCAGCCTTATTAAGAAGAAGAAAGAAGAAAGAAATGCTTACTGGCACATCAAGCTCACTCCAGTTAATGGTGTCAGGAGTAAAATCTGACTGATTCCATGTCTGTACCATCTTCTCTGTGATATTGGATGGAGGTGAACACTGACATCTAAGACAAAAAAACATTTAACCTATAATATAATAAACATACTGTATAACATAAAACAATCAAAAACAAAGTAAATATTTCCTTACGTGTAAAACGTGAGGTTGTCCAAATTGTCGTGCATGTTGAAAGGGAACATCTCCCCCAGCTGGAAGAGTTTCTCCAAGGCCTCATAGATGAAAATGAGGCAGATGAGAGCAGCGAAGGCTTCCTCCGTGAATCTTGTTATATAGCACACTAGAGAACTGGCGTCTGTGGCAACCAACACAATGCACAAGAAGGCCGTCCACAGGCCAATGCTAGTGCGCAGAGGGAGGTAGGACAGACCGTAGTCACTGAGGAGAGACAAACAGATGTTATATATCACTATCTGGATAAAAGCATCTGCTAAATGAAGAAACATAAATATCTTCTGTGGGATTCATATAATCAGCAATGTGTTTTTGTATAGAGAAGGGATAAAAGGACTTTTGAAACCAAGCAATTATGCATTTTTATTTATGTATTGCAGTACAAAAAACACACAGACACTGACGGTTTTGGATAATTGCACAGTAGGATCAAAATGAGGCTATACTAAACTTAAAATGTGTGCCCCAGAGTGCTCCACCAACTCCTACACCAGTAGATGGCGCTATGTTACTTATAGTTTAAAAATCAACCTTTCACAAAAGGATGCAATCAGAATTGTATTTAACTTTTTAAATTGTAGTTGACATGAAATGTTATACTGATGTATAACATGTTATGCTTCAATTTTTTATACTTAAACTTTTTTAAACAATTGTTAGTTAAAAGCCAATAATTTGACTGGACAAACAGCATTTCATAAAAATATCAGGGTGAGGTACTCAGCATTCATTAATTTATAAGTTTGCAAGTAAAATAAAACAAAGGATCCAATTAATCACAATGATTTTCATTAGATTGTTATTTGGCCAATAGGTTGGTAATGTAAGTTTGGTTAAGTTCTTAATGAATCATTTCATGGAATGTAATACTACAGCACAAATATATTTTATAACCACATAAAACTTAAACTACATAAAATAGTCCCAGTTTCTCAGCATAATTTCTAAAATGTGAGAATAACATATTAATGTAATGTAAAATGCATGAGGGACAGAATGAGAAACGTTGTGACACTCTGTTGAAAGTGAGTCTCCCTCACCTGCAGAACTTAAAAAGAATCTTCTCAAAAACTAGAACTGGCCCAGTGCTGCCCAGGATAGTGAGAGGCTGACCAGAAAACAAGGAGAAGGCCACACCGGTCAGTGAAGCTCCAAACAGCGACTCAATGGCACTCTAAAACAGACATAGACAAAAGAGATGTTATCAACAATGTGGGAGAGTTTCAAACAAAGAATAAACACATTCTGTGGAAGCAAAAATGATATCTTTTAAGGCATAGGGAAGGAGTATGCTCAATAAACACTCTTGATTCCAGTGAATCTGAATCATATTCAGACTGGTTGTTCCACTCGAGAGAATAATCCTCCATTACTCTTTCCAGACAGAGACGAGACTGCAAGTCTGACTCACTATGTTGTTTTTGGTGGCTTCCCCCAGAAGGCCTCCGAAGGTGATGACAGGGGACATGCAGGCACAATAGAGGAAAAGGATGGAGGCCAGGCACTGCAGGCTGAGAGCGTCTCGCACATCGCTCCAGTAAAACGGAGCTTTCCGCTTAACGTCTAACACCAGACCCCCAAATATCCTGTGATAAGAAAATAAAAGGATAATTTTTTTTTTCATTCTACCACAAAAGTAATCAAACTTGGAGTTGAAAAAAATGTACAGATGTTATCGAACTAATAATAATTATAATAATAAATGTTGTTGTATATTTTGTATCTATACATATCCACTAATTTCTAATTAATAGAAATTATGAATGACTGTTGGGTATAACAGTGAAGTTAACTATGTAAAATACCACCATTAATGGAAATAAAATTAGTAAATGCATTTGGAAATGATATTATAAGGGCTTCTCATTTGGTCCTAATGGGGTGTGCTGTATTTTCAGAGCGCTCTGGAGCTCTTAAAACAAATCTTAATGGACGGCTCTCTTACACAACTGTCTCCAGCTGGCCATTTTAAGCTGCACATCAAAGGACGGGTGCCACTGTTAATATACCACCTTTATTTAATACCTCCAACATGAAAGGCTTACAAAATTTGCACCATAAAAACATTTTTACCCCCCTCCATTTAATGCCTGTTTAATAAGGTCCTCCTTCATCAAAAGAGACTTAAGTAAAGCCAACACCACCCCCTTCTCTCTCTCTCCCTAACACTTTGTTCAGCAGGGTTCAGGTTTGACACACATTTATACATGTCCTCAATGTCCAGACACCTTACTGGCTTAATGTAAGTATGTCATGTATATAATCCCATCAGCCATATTTAGGGCATGAATTTCTCTGTGCTTTGCACCTCATATGGATCCAAACTTTTACCTGCTATAAATATAGACAAACTCAACAATAACATGGCTGATGTACGCAGAAAAAAAAAAAGGTATGCAGTATATAAATGGTGGAGGTTGGACTAGCTCTGACCGTCCTGTCCTCTGGAGTTCAGGTCCAGTGTGGTGTTCCTCTTCTTTGATAATCTCTGATAGTGGAGAAGAGCCATTAGGCATGGAAGGCATCTTCCTCTTCTCCTGCACACATGAAAAAAAGACAACAACAACCCCGTTAACCCTGTCGCTCCCAAATGGCTTCTTTCAGAGACTGAAACAGCAAACTTCTGGTTACACTACTCCACAACAGCTCTAACACCACATCTCTGAAGCGATGATTACCTGAGATGGGACGCTCTTTGGCGGCTCGATTCGTATCGTGGGGTCCCATTCTCCTGGAGGCAGCACTGTCACCTGATCCAAGAACTCATCTATGCCAGACAGAAGGTCATTTCTGTCTTTGGCTTTGTATGCTACATCATGAAAGATCTGGCATTGTGTTAGAGAAAATGTGGAAATGATTATGAAGAACTAAATGGAACTGTTGCAACATTAAAATGATGATTATGACTGAAGACAAGCTGAGCTTCCATCCTATTGTAATATATTTTAAAATGTAATATTTTCTTGTGATGGCAAAGCTGAAATTTTCAGCAGTGATTACTGCAGTTTTCAGTGTTACATGATCCTTCAATATGCTGATTTGGTGTTCAAGAAACATTTCCTACTATTATCAATGTTGACTTATCTGTTTAACCTGATCATTTTGAAGGATTTTTTGATGGAAGTTCAAAAGATCAGCTTTTAACTAAACAAAATTTTTCCAACATTATAAATGGTATTGCTTTCACTATTGGTCAATTTAATGTATATTTGATAAATAAATGTAATAATTTATTCAAACAAAAAAAAACCTTACTTACCTCAAACTTTTGAAAAATAGCGTACATCCTAAATGCTATAAACGCTACTGAAGACTTAAAAATATGGTTAAAGCATCTGGTTAGAGTTTATCTTGATCTCTATGGACCTTTTGCTAATATAAACGACTGAACTTGTACTTTATCTCTGACAGCACTGCTTTCATTCAGATCAAATTACATTATTATTTACATTTATGCAATCGACAGATGCTTTTTTCCCCTATTGCATTCAAGGTATACATCTTTTTAGTTCATGCATTCTTTGGTAATTGAAGCCATGCTTTACTGTTATAGCTATAGGCACCCTAGACTAGTAAATACTTATTCAAAGTTGATTCCTCACCTCATCTGTCATTAAAGTAGCTATTGACCTGCCAATCTCATGGTATTGGCCCCCTTTACCTAAAGGTCCCAACAACAAGAATAGAAACCTGTAAAAAAATGAATAAATAAATAAATATAGTTGAGGAAATAAAATTTTAGGAAAAAGTTGCATAAAAGGCTTCACATACAATGCCAGCCCTAAGAGACATAAGCTATTCATGATCATTTAAGTAAAAGCAAGCCATGTTTTCAGGGGTGCTTGAGCACTACCTTGTTGAAACGGGCACTTCGGTCAGTCCAGTGAGAAGAACAGCAGGTGAGAGACGGATAAAAGCAATGATTGGACGCTCAAGGAAATCAACCTCCCCCACCAAAACATTTGAAGCTTCAGCACCCGGAGGAATTTTCTTCATGAAATTCATGTCCACCTATAAGAGCACGGAAAAGTAGAAGATCAGGTGAGTGGTGCTAGTCTTAGACATTTCTGTGTTTATGAACCTCAAGAATGGTGTATTGGCTTACTGGGATTATGTAGTTACAAAAGTTACAAAACCTGGAAATCAAAGTAGTCTATTGGCAAATCTGGTCATTTCTGGTAATCATGCATTAATTAAAACAGGTTTCAAGACTACAGGAACTGAATTTCCGCAAAAATGTGGTTAAGCCTGTTTAACATAGTGATCAACGAACTTCACATGAACTATGAAAAACACAAATATAAATTATGAGAAACAATTCAATGATAAACCATTGACAATGAACAAAAACAACAATTGCACAACCACATAATGCACCAAACCACTGACACATGAGAGAGAAGTGATATTTCACAATCCACAGGACAGCAGAATCTAGACCAGTTCGGCTTCGAGAAATGTTTTTCCTCTTAGCGAGTCACGTTTTTCTAACCAGGATCAGGCTTCATGGGAAGATGTCACTTAACTCCTAACAACACAGGACATCATCTGAAGTTCTGGATCAATTGCAGAATAAAAGCAAACTATCAAATTAAACCAGGTAAAGAACACTGTCCATCTTCTTCCAGTGAGTTTAATCATCCAGAACCAGGTAGACATTTGTTGGAAAACAGAAAAAAAAAAAGTCTATAGTTTGTTTTATTTTGAAGAAAAAACAAAAACAAACATAAGACTGTGAGAATTCGTTCACACCAATACTTCACAATGTTTTAACAGAAACAAGTTATTTGCTAACCTTGTGTTACCCTACTGGCAACAACAGATTTAATACAGCCTCAGATTTAGAAACACTGTGAAGTATATACTACTATAAAAAAGAAGCATTGTTCCTTC
Organism: Cyprinus carpio; assembly: GCF_018340385.1. Taxonomy (NCBI): domain Eukaryota; kingdom Metazoa; phylum Chordata; class Actinopteri; order Cypriniformes; family Cyprinidae; genus Cyprinus; species Cyprinus carpio. The sequence continues at coordinate 17,752,445 of NC_056587.1, forward strand.
TCGCAAGACACTTCAAACAATCATTTAATCACGACACTCAATACAGTAATCAAAACCACTCAATGGTAATGGTTAAACACTCAGAAGACATCACAGAAGACCAGAGTCACAAACACAACCTCATGAAGCACTCAATGACGACACACTGCAAGACAGGTTATAAGCTATATCAGTGTTGAGACTTACTGCAGGCCTTTTTCCGCGCCCTCCCAGAGAGCCACAACTACAGTGAAAAGGGGATTGGCTGTCCTGATACCAACCAGACAGACACGGAGAGCGTTCAGTGTTTGGAATATATCATCTTGCCATGAGACTTTCATGGTGAGAACAATCACATACCAGTAATTAAACGGGTAATTTGATCCACTTACAATGCTAGTGTTTTGCACCAAAAACAGTCATAATCTCCAATTTAAATTTAAACTCCATCCTTTACTTACAATCTGCCTGCAAAACCTGAATTACATTATAACATGTTTACAAAATAGTTGGTGGTGAAAAGAATGCTTCCAAAACAGTTTTAACGATTTTGTGATAATTATCTATATTTTAAACCTGATTACTTACATTATGGTCTATATTAGATATACATTTTTTGAGACAAAAACAAAACCTAGGGCTGAACGATTTTGGGAACCAAAAAAAAGAAAGAAAGAAAAACTCAAGATTTGTAGAAATACGCAATTGGGCAATTTTTTTTATTATTATATTACAAGTACATATTTTAATATGACTATAAAATTATATTAATAATAATAATCATTGTTGTTAAAAAACTAATATTTTATATATATATATATATATATTATATAATACTATATATATATATATATATATATATATATATATATATATATATATATATATATATATATATATATATATATATATATTTTGGACTTGAAAGTCCAAAAAGTGCTTAAAATTACATCAAGCATCATGCAAAATAAAATTTATTTTAAATTAATTTTTAAACAGGTAAAGCAAACTTTCTAATTCCACAATTATTGAACAAACTGTCCTACTATGAAGCACTGGAATACAGAAATGATACATGCGAATGCGAGTTAAATGGCTAAAGGTAGATGAACCTCAAACAATGTAGGGTCCCATCATCATTTGGCAATCATTTTAATCACACGGATCACTTTGATATGGTGTAATATATAAACTTGAATGGTGTTTTTCTTCATTTTTGTAGCTTAACAGTCCCTGGTAACTGTTTACTTTATTTGTATGAAAAAACAGCATCCTTGTTCACATGTCTAAGATCTTTATTGTGTTCCAGGGCCAAGCAAGAGAAATTTCAGTTCTGTGGAACTACTCCTTTAAGTGATAGCCATCAACAATATTATAGGACATGATGTAGAGGAAGCTCACCCTGCTAAAGTCCACAGTGCTGTTTTCCCTGCTGCCACCGCCACCGTTCATACGGCTTTCACTGGGTTTACTGTTCTCCAGGCTCCCCGGGGCCGACTGGGGGGACGCAAGAAGGCCTGTTGGGATGAGAAAAGACGAAAGTGGTAGAGGAAGGCAGTGTTTAGATGTACTTGTGTGACTCAAAGCTTTGATATGCAGGGAAGGTTAACTGCATACTCAGTGTCTGGTCTGCAGAGTAGGTCACATGCTTTATAGATAACATCACACTACAGTGTGTACATTCATGGACGCTATGCTGTAAGGTTGAATTTGAAAGTGATATTCCCAGAGAATTTGTTGGATAGACCTTTTTTGGAATGACAGGATTAGTTTAAGGTTAAACCATTAACTGAGGTATAACAAACTTTTAGCTTCACAGAGCACAGTGATCAAAAACCATCTCCCAACATCCTTAAAGAGGCACTGTAAAACTGTTTAGCCCTGGAATGACATTTCATGGAAACAAGCGCTCCGCTATCTGAGCCTGCTGCTTGACGTCAAACAAACTTAAAAATAAAGGGAGCAAAAAGACCCTCCTTCTATGGTCTTCCATGTAAACACGTGGAACAGACAAATCAGTCATTACAACTGTTTAATGTCAGCCGCTAGAGCCTGGTCAGGTTTGCAAGCACGCAAGCTGCATGCTCTGCCAACGTGAACGCAGCAAAGTACAACATACAGCGACCCTATGATATCACCCACGCCCATTTCAACGAGTTCAGTTTACATTTCTTGTATTCCAAGAAGAAGCTTTCTGTTCCTTAACATAACATAATTTTGTTCCTTAAGATAACATTCTTTATTCCACTGTGAGGTACTACCACCATTAACATAGTGTGCTTAATTTGAGGTGATTCATTTGATGGAAGACCTTTAGCAAACCCAAAAATTAAAATCAAAAAACACAATGACTCAAAAATAAATGGAAGACCTTTAGCAAACCCAGACAGTAAAATTTTAAATCACAATGAGGTACCCATAAGCTTGCATGATACATAATTGTATGCAAGTGATACAGTGGCTCCAAATGGTATTTAAGCACTTTTAAACCATCATTTGTGTGATCATGAGGTATTTTGTATTTAATGCTAGAGATGCTAATTCAAATACTTTTTGAGGTCACTGTATATAACGGCAGTGATTATGGCAACAGCTAAATAATAATCAGTCTAAAAAAGCCACTAGATCATTACAAAATATCTAAGAGAACACACTAATATCTGAACCATAGTATGAGCACTGCAGGTGCTACGTATGTTTTTGGATGTTCTGTGTACGTGTGTATTCTAAAGGAAGGATAAAACAGTGAGTGCCAAGTCTAAAGGTCTCATACTGACAGTCAAGCTCTCATGGAAACATCTAATGGATTTGTCATGGTCATGGCAAAATTAAAAAAAAAAAAAAAAAAAAACAAGTGGGGACACAGTGACACAAGAACACATTCAAATACTGTTCAGGGTGACAGAGGGCAGGGTGTGAAAGACAGGTTTGGGAAAGAGACAGGAGAGAATGTGACAGTGTTGGAGGTACTGCACTGAAACTACACTGTAAAAAAAAAATCTGTGACATTTACGGTAAAATACGGGCAGCTGTGTTTGCCACAACTTCACCGTAAAAAAATATGGTAGAAACATTTAGGTTTTACAGACTTAAATTAAATTCACAATAAAATACCGTATTTCATTAACTGATGTAATATTCATAAACCAACACATTGAAGTACTAATATCGAACCATTGTAATGCACTGATAACCACCAAAAACTGGTGGTGATGAGAAAGTCACATGATGAACCAAAGCTCATCACAAACAGCTTTTCTACGAGCTGAGGAGGGCAATATTTATATATAGAAGGTGCACAGTCTCATTCACAAAAACACAAACACCATAATGGTAACATGATACATGATATTGAAATAATGCAATAACAGTAATTAGATGTAAACATTAGATGTAAGATAAAACCCTAATGCACACAACTGATAAGAAAAATTAAGAAGAAACAAAGAATTCAACAAAAAAAAAAAAAAAAAAAAAAAAACATCAAATATGAAGTGTCAAGCAGGGAATTCTGGGAGTGTCAATTTATGGTTTTTCACTGTAAATTATACAGTGACTTTTTCTTTTTTCTCTTCCAAAAAACTCTTCCAAAAAAGTGTTTTACTGTTAAAATCACAATAATTTTTTATAGTGTAGCATGCATAACCAGATTGTTTAGCATGTGTTATTTTTCTATTTATTCAAATATTTTTTCGTGTACAACTACAGGTTTGGTTTTCTATTTTTTTTTTTAATTCAACCGTAAATATTTTAAATAAAGTCTCATAAATTCATCAAGGCTGCACTTATTTGATTAAAAATGCTGTAAAAACAGTAATATTGTGAAATAATATTAGAATTTAATATCCTTCAGAAATAATTTTTGAGGAAACTGTGATTTTTTTTCAGGATTCTTTGATGAATAGAAAGTAATCAGAAAAGCCATTTTTTGGAAGTACATTTTTTTTAAATGAAAAAGTTTTTATTGTCACATTTAATCAATTTAATGCAGCCTTGCTGAATACAAGTATTAATATCTTCAAAAAAATCTTACTGACTGCGAATGTTTGAACAGTAATGCATGTGCATAATACTCAAAATGCCCATCGCTAATTAGGACATGGTGTAGGTCAGCGGTTCTCAATTCCAGTCCTCGTGCCCCGCTGCTCTGCACATTTTGTATGTTTCTCTTATTGCTTTAGACGTTTGTTCTATTCGAACATAAGTGCACTGCAAAGTGGACATCACAGAATATTACGCCATGATTCCAGTTTGAAGGGAGCATATATGTTCCAATCAAAGTGCATTGAAGTGTGCGATAATTGAATTTAAATTGTATTTATTTACAGAGGTATATGATGTCACACTTGTCCATGTGTAAAGACGTTGCGCAGCGCAAATTCGTCAATGAATGTTCTGAAGTGAAGTAAACTTCAACAGATTTCCCCTGCTCAGGGAGTAGGGAGCAATGAACACTGTGTAGGGACCATGTCAATGGGAACACAGTTCATACACGGAGCTCACTTCTAACGAGCTGATTATCTGAATCAGGTGTGTTAACAAAGAGAGACATAAAAATATGCAGAGATGGGGGGCGCGATGACTGGAATTGAGAACCGCTGAGAGTAGAGCATTATGTCTATTTAAAAAAAAAACCAATTGTAATTAGTGACTGTTTCCTTGGCTCAAACAGTCATGACAAATATAAAGAGTGAGAGGCTGAGCAAATGTATCATGCAGGAGACACATCATGCTGATGGGCTGGATATTTGCCTGACTGCGGTGGGGACAAGAGCTGTGCCAGCCTGGCCGGGTCATGCGCCACCCGCTCTTCCTGAGTGGTGGAAAACCATGACTGCGGTTCCTCCTCCTCTTCGGGTGGGAAAACCATGACCTCTGGAATGTCCTCTTTCCATCCCCGTGCCACCACCAGCTCTGGTCCCTGCTGAGAGGGTCCTGGGGAGTGGCAAGATGAAGAAGCGCGGTGGGCAGTAGGGGGCGTGTTTTGAGGGGTGGCGGAAGGGGAGGCATTGGGGGAGGAATTGGCACTCGGCAGAAGCTGGTTGAGAATGATGGAGGAACCGCGAGAGTCTCTGGAGGGACAGCGCGATCTGGGGGGAGTGGAGGTGGAGGAGGTACGTCTAAGGATGGACAGACGGGAGGCTGAGAGACCCTCCCCTGATGAACCAGAGAAGGAGGTCAAAAAGGATGAGGGAAAAGTACGAAGAGAGGAAAAGAAAGTAAACAGACTGCAGATGGAATAAAACAACATTGATGAATAAATTAAAAGCAAATATGTTGCGATGAGAGAGCTGGGAATGTTAGAATGAAGTGAGGAGGTGAGATGGTGGCAAGAACGGACAACACAAATCAGTCAAATGATTCAACACCCAAAGACATGACCATCACACACTGATCGTTAACGTTTTAATTAATTTTGCTAACTTGTTTTTGGTTGTAAACCACCACAGAACACTCATTCAACTCTAAGAATCATGGTTAGGCCTGTTTCACAGAAGTTTCTGAATGGAGCCTATTTTTGCATCACAACAACCTCTGAACCAAGCAGAAAACATGTTGAAAATGCTCTGTAAACATGTTTAATCAACACAATCAATACACATTTTTCTATGAAGCAAAATACAACAATTGTGCGAAATACATACAATATTTTGCTTGGTTTGAAGAAGGTTACACATGCAGTGACCTGAACATGCAGCTCTTTCTGCTCATCTGTAAATCTGTCTGAATCCAGATGACCCGAGCAGTTTAAAGATTTTGGGGTCCGAATTCTCATTAACACAGATTAATCAGTTCAAAAATTTGGGGTCAGTATTTTTTTTAAGAATTGAAAATTAGCAAGGATGCATTCATTTATTTAAGATATATGTTACAAATGATTTATTTTTCAAATAAATGTAGTTCTTTGAACTTTCTATTCATCAAATAATTCTTAAAATCTAATATTATTACACAATATTACTGTTTCACTGTATATTTGAGCTAATAAATAGACTTGATGGCGCTTATGCGTATGGTTTGAAACAGGCCTTATGCACGCAATATCAACACCATGATTTTAGCTCTTCCTTGAGGATGTTGTGTTGTGAGTAAAGATGGAAAATGCAACCAACACATCACACAGAGATATCAGTGAAATCAGTCAAAGAAACGTCATCAAATGTTGCTTTTAGTGCTGAAAAGAAACGGAGCATCTATTCACATATATTCCCCGGCGGACGTCTTTAATAACTGCTGGCCACAAACTCAAGGACCTTATGCACCCCTACTTTCCTTCATTTCTTGTTTTTGAGTGGGAACAAAGGATTAATAAGTGGTGGTTTTAATGGAATGTTATTCAAAAGTGAGCTTTTGAGTAAATATTAGAAAGAAAAAAGTTAAGCACAGCAAATGCTCTCACCATTCCTCTCAAGCAAGTGCAGGTCTGAATGTTTCTTGCCTATGTCGGCGAAGGAGCGTACAAGCGGGATGCGATTGCTAAGTTTCTTCTCATTCTGGTGGTGATGTCTCTTCAGCACGGCGTCCCGCACCTTCTCCCTCAAACTCTCATCCAGCTGCTCAGAAGCCACCATGTTGTCTAATACCATGTCTGGGAACAGGTAGAAGACATTAATTTATTAGACGTTCATTTTGTTCATGCTGAGATATAAGGGTTTATCTAACGGCCAAATGTTACCTGTTATATCCTCAATGGTGTTTGCTCTCATGTCCAGCATGACTGTGCCATTGATAATGTAGCTCCGTAACTCAAACAGGCTGTGCAGGGAAAGCGTAGCGACGTAGGGCTTACTCCAGCGCTCTCCGCCATCCTCTACATCCTCCTCGAACTTCAACCACCTGCACCAAAAATGAAAAAGGATGTGACTTGAAATATGCCTTAAAATGAGAAAACTCATGTAATGCAAAATGAAAAACACCTTGAAATAAAATAAAGCAGACAACATAAAATAAATCAGTATTATCACAAAATAACTGAATACATAATTAAATATTTTAAATCAATAAATATAAGCCTAATGAAAGTGTATTTCACACCTTATTTATTCATGCTTACATTGTACTTTTATTAATTGCGACATTCCATGATGTATTAAATAACATTCTATTTATTTTATTTTTTTTTAATTCAGAGTCGATGTTAAATCACTCCATCTTTGTCAGCTAAGTAATCATTTGTGGCAATATATATAGTATAGCATACACACAAAAACACCCACTACACACATGAAGATTTTCAGGCTTCATGTTTTTTCCTCACCTGGCCGTCTCCTTCCACTCATAAGCCTGTCCGTCACGGAAGGACAGCTCATCGAGCTCAGTGAAGAGATCATGAGGAATATGCTCCTCATCATCATCCTCAGTGCCGAGGATAAACTGGACCCTCTGTGAGGGAGTATCTATAGCCATGAGTGACAAAAACACAGTCAAATAAGTCAAGATACTTAAAGCAAAACAGGACATAATTACTATTCATTTATGAAAATTAGTCACATATAGACATTTTAGACAGTTATTCTTACCGTACACTGGCGATTCTCTCCCATCCTCTCGCTCGCACCCTCTGTCCTTCCTTTTCCGATGGTGCTTGTGACCACGGTGGCGATGTCTACGCCTGCTTTGTTTTCCAAAAGGAACATGTACGCCAACGTAAACTGCCCTGTGACCTATAAAGAGAAATGCTTTATTACTCGGTCCTGTGCTGCATGTAAGAGGAAGACCTTTTGAAGTGCATTATAGACAAGAAAAGGAAGAGATCAAATTCAACATACAAACAGTGTTCCAGACACACAAGATGAATTATTAATTGTCTGAACTGTCTATCTCAGGACACTCTAGCATCATGGAAGCAGGTTTTACATGATTTTACAAAACTCCTAGAGCAAAAAGTGACACAAGTGCTCTTATGTTCCAGTACAAATATTCCAAACTTCTGCTGAACAACCCTCTTAAACTTCACGAAAACCAATCTGACACTGTGAACAAACTGTACAAGAAAACCGGCTTGCTTTCAACAAAAACATAAATAACATCTTAACTCTCTCTGGTGTGCTTTAAGGAAAGCTTAAAAGTTAAATCTGCCACCCATGCTTGAGTTATTGTGTTGAAGGTAGACTTCTGGGAAGCTGAAGCTGCATGCGTCACAAGAATGATTTGAACAAGGAAAGAAAATACCAAGCAATTTAAAGCTAAATTCATTCAGCCGGCTTGTAGTGAGGGTGGGACGTGTGCGAACGCATGTGTGGTCTGTGTAAATGCCAGCTGTGTCTCCACCAATTTCACACGCTTGTCTGCTTAGAGAATGAGGCTGAGAGCCAAGTACACACTTTGTCAGTCACAACTGCTCTTGAAAACATCTTGCAATTTTTTCAGACACACAGAGGCTATGAAACTGCATCGCAAAACCAGCAAAGAAGTTATCTCTTGTGCTTCAATCTTTAAAAGCATGCATTCCACAATGAACAGAGTCACTGCTGACTTCCATACACACCTGGGTCAAAGGTCTCTAAAGCACATAATTAAATAAATTAAACACTAAATTTTAGTTTACACAAAAAACATATTTAGATTAAGAAGAATACAGCAGTGTGGATACAAAGCAACACATTGTGAGCAATAAGGAATGGAAGGTGGAGTTGAGTCACTCCCCTAAACACCAGCTACGAAACAACAGCCCTATGCAGAGCTGCATGCCTGTGAAAACCCATCCTGGTCCTTACTAATTACAACTATCAGCCAAGGCACTCCGATGGCAGGAAAAACAAGAAAATTATAAAGATATCAAAGCGCATAAAGCTGAGGAGTTAAAAGTGGCACTAAAATGACATGACTAAAGTAAAGTTATCCATGTCTGTTACAAGATCATTATTCATGTCTAACAGAAAGGCAGGAACAAAGATAACAAAAGAATCCTATCTGAGATCTAGAACTTTAAGCAATATTTATAAAACAACAAAAAAAAAAAAAGAAAAGTCTGTGTTCATTTTCTCACAAAGGTAGATTTTAGGCAGAATGCTCATGCTGGTCCATACAATGAAATTAAATGGGGACTAGGTCTGTCAAGCTCCAAAAAAAGTAAATGAAAGAAGTCAATTCATGTGCTATATTCAAAGTCTTCTGAAGCTGCATGATAGGTTTGTGTGAGGAACAGACCAAAATTTTAAATCATTCACAAAAAATACTGGTTTGAAAATCTGTCTGTCTGTCTCTGCTCAATGTTGTCCAGTGAAACAATGTTTATATATTAAAGACAATGAAAACAAATATAGTGAAAGTAACAAAGCAGGCTATGGGCTATTATGTGCAAAAAAAGGGGCTAAAATCACATTACATTGTAAAATTACAATCTAAAAACAATGCCCCCCATTACAATAGTCAATTTACAGTTACTCCTATCATAAAATACTTGTAGGTTTAAAATTCTACACATGGCACATTTATTATCCAGCTACTAATATTTTAGCAAAATTTATATTTTAATCATAATTATTGCACTCATATTCTGTGGCATTCGTTCCCTTAAGTATGTTAAGTTTAGCAGAAAATCACATGCAGAAGGCTCATGCTCTCCTGACAGCAAAATGGAAATATTTCTATGACTTTCTAACACTTAAAGATGGAGAATATACCTGTGAAATGTAAGCTATGTGCTGAGAAAAACCGCACATCTCAAACATATTAAACAAGTAGCACAAGTAGCGTCTCTGTCAGCAGCACATGTATCTGTCAGAGCAAGCTACTTTTAACTATATGTGTTAATTATATCTTACGAGTTATTTAAAAGCCCTAAATATAAGCATGTCTCATGTTTAGGATAACCTGGATTATGCACTTTCCCTGCAGCAGCTCACACTATGTACTCATACCATATCATTTATAAATAATATATTGATATATCATACTGTACAAACTTGATGTACCGCCCAGCCCTAGTATTTTTTTCATACTATGGAAGTCAATGGCTACCATCAACAGTTTGGTTACTAACTTGGTAGAGGAAATCATGACAGAATGTTTGGGTGAACTATCCCTTTAAACATCAGGCTCAAAAGTAAGTCAGTCATGAAATTATATAAGATTCCATAAATATTCCAGTAAATGTAACCGATTCCATTTTTAAAATATGCTTCATCATTATTATTATTATTATTATAGGGCATAGGGCTTCCTGTGACTTCCGTTAAAATGATGTCATCTGTCAAAGAGAAAGTGAAAGAGGACAAACAAGAATGTTTAGCAAGATAGTGTTTTACGTCAGGAATAGAGTGTGCAGTTAATGCTGGTGGGACCAAATGCATGACCTGAGCAGGCAAAGTTTAATTAATTAGATCTTGAGGTGTTGTCTAATCCATCTTAATGTTATTAAGGCCCAAACTGTACTTGCTACTTTTGACAGGTTCCTTCTTTAACTCATTACAATCATATTAGAATTATATTAAACCTGTATGGCGTGGTTCCTGAAGCTTAAATCAGTGCTTAGACAAGATGTTGTGAAAACAGAATTAACTTTCTAATGGATGTTAGTCTGTTGAAAAAAAATATGTATCATTGTTTACACAAAAATATTAAGCAGGACAACAGTTTCAACACTGATGATAAACAAATTTGAGCAGCAAATCAGCATATTAGAATATATTTAGCAGCATTACAAATATTAAATATTTAGGTTTTACTTTTTAGGTTTGTCGGATGTATTTCATTTGTCTACTTTGAATTATTTACATATATATCAGTACATATCGGTCAACCACTACTCACAGCCTTGTCTCCATTCATGCCAAAATAAATATGCCATTTACTTTGGCTAAAGTCTGTGCAACTCTCATGCTAGCAAGGGAATCATTCACAGACTATGAATGCCATAGTTGTTAGATGTAGGTCAGATGTCCCTTCACACTAAAGGCACAAGTCACTTTAAGAATGAGTTCTTGTGAGTTTGAAACATTCTTGCCTTAACTCTTCTGGGAAACACTGTTACCAAACACCTACTGTAGTGCCTCTTTCCAACACGCACAAGCTTCCAGAACACATGCAGAAGGCTGACAGCAGGATCGGATCACCAGAAAACATACAGCTGACCCATGGGAGAGCCCTCAGAGAGGAAGGGGGCAGTTTAAGGTCAAAAACCTCAATGAACTCAGCCAGAGAGTGAAAAGAGATTGAGGGGGAGGGATGATTCTAATCATTGTACTTTAAAACACACCCAAAGTAATGAATGAAAACACAGCAGTCATTTACTGTACACCTCCATGTGCCAAAAGACCAGTTGCTATGCTTGAGGATAAGACAGCACACACACACACACACAAAAACAAAGCATATGATTATGAGGGGTAAATAAAAGAGGGGGTTATGTGAACGGAGGAAGTGACTTACTTTCAAGTTCCTCTTTTTCAAAGTTTGTGTGGATGGTAGAGCTGGTTTTCCCCTGATCAACAACAGCTTCCTCATCATTGCCCTGAATAGAGAGAGATAAAGGAGGATACATTTATGTCACACCAGAGTAAACAAACAATCTATAGCAACACAAAAGGGTGCCATTCCAGTTACTGCTGCTTTTGTCTGGCTATAATTGAGAATTGTGCAAGAGTTTATACCATAAATAATCTTAGACTTTTGTTTTTGACAATGCGCTCCTTGGCATAAAATTGAAGTAAACAGAATACACAGAATAAACACCTAGAGTTCATTTTGTCAAATGAACCAAAACTCGAACAACAGCCAACATGAACATGGTAGCTCAGAAACAAATTACAAACTGCATATCCACAAAATTATAAAGATAAATAGTGATTCTTGCTCAGGCAATGATAACCATTAATATTGCTCCTACTAAGAGTTAGGGATCAGAACAAACCTCTAACCTAAAATATTAAACTTTGCATGAACTATAAATCATCCTTTAACTGTAGCCAAATTAAATAACTTTTTTATCGAATAGCTCGACCATCTGACAGCCCATTATAACAAAGAGTATGTTTACATGGACAACAACAATCCGGTATTAACACGATTAAGATAATACTCTGATTAAGAATTTACCATATAAACAGAGATTTTTGATTACCTTAATCTGGCTAAAGTCATACTCGAAGTAAACACAAATCGAATTAAGACATGTGGAGTATTCCTATTTTAGTCACATTACTGAAGTGCAGTATAGATATGTACACACCATAATCACACTATTACCATTGTGTAGGACTTTTCGACGCATTTTGCGACAGGATACACACACGGCAGTGGTCAACTGTTTAACGGCAAACAAAAGAGCATGGCTTCCAGCAAGAAGGCACATTTTTATCCATCGTTGTCTATTTGCACGTATAGCATGACGCATAACTGCACTTGAAGCTTTCGTAAAATTAAAAATGAAACAGCCAAAACTGTATAGTACTGAAGATGAACTCTATGTTGATACGTAAAATTCTGGAGGGAACATTGGATGGCATCTGCCATTAATAGATCTATGTATGTACTATATAAAACGGGAACATGAAAGGAATATTCTAAAAGCAACTTAATCATAATATTGTCTTATCCAGAATAAGGTAAATAATTAGATTACTTATGTCTGTGTAAACATACTTAGTGATGAATATAATGAATGATAAATAAAATAATATAATATATACTATAACATAAGATAACATAATATATTTAACAGTAGTAGTTCTCATAACAATATTAATAATAATCACATTTAATCTTCATTTGTGCATTTCTTTTTATAATTTATTGTAATGATCATGTACTTATTATTGTATCAAAAAAGCTGAAAAAGGTTTCTGCTTATCAGTTATTGGACACTTACATTTAAATATGAAAATATGATGTATTGCCACCAGTCACCATTCAAAACTTCTACAGGAAGTTTTTTAAAAATCTAGTATTTTTTTAACCTGTGCCCATAATAACACGTCTCTAAAATAAGATGTGCTTTGAAACTCTATTATCATCTAACAGCTGCTGTCTTTTGGCACCTGTCTTGTGTACAGGGAAGCAGGATCTGAAAAGCAGTGGGGACACATTAAAGCAAGAGTCTTTGAAAAATAATGATTATATACTATAAAGTGAGAAGGACATGTCCCCCCTTAAATGATAATGGTTTCTATATCCTTGCTATATCGATGCTCCATCATGAGGATCTAGGACACAGGACACTTCAATAATGTATAATTTTGTCTAAGACAGGGCTTAAACTAAACTTCTTTAAATGCATGCTGCAGATGTCCACTTCCAGTCTATAATACGTCTACTGCACAATATTTTCCAGCCACTTCGGTTTAATAGGTCGAGTGAGTCACATTTGGAGACAATATAAACGAGTGACTTTAATTGTTATATGCTGCTCACTCACATTTATACAAAGACAATGAGCTTTAATTAGGCCCCAACAAAGTTAACTCCACATCCTCCATTATCAGGACTAAGCCACAATCTATGGGCACCATGATTATTGTGAAATGAGGAACATTTTCCACTTGCATGCTAGAGTACACTTAGGGATCCTAAAGTGCACTTGGGACACAAGGGAACGCACCAGTTAACCTTGTCCTGAATTTCCCAAGAGATCTCTGCATGTCAGTGAGAACATTTTGGTGGTCGCTGTAGAAGGAGTTGGTGTATTAGAGACTGTGATAACGTGACATTTTTCCAGATGTGACCCAGGGTATTCTCAGGACTATGCCTGAGTCCCTCTACTGCATATTTGTTTAAGCTCCCCAGACAATAACCCAATTCCCACAATTCCCTACCACTGCTAATGCACGGGCCAAGTCTTCAAACAGAACACTGCATAGATCTATGAGAAAACATAGTAACCTCTTCCATTCCTGTGACACCACTTAAAAATATATATATATAAAAAAAGCCCCCACTGCTCTGGGTGTGTGTGTGTTCACTGCTGTGTGTGTGCACTTTGGATGGGTTAAATGCAGAGCACGAGTTCTGAGTATGCACCACAATACTCTGCATTACACCACCAACAATTTTTTTTTTTTTTTTTTTTTTTAACCATCTTTTGGGGGTTTCTTGCTTTTAGACTAGTCGACTAGTCGGATACAAAACTTCCGTTTAAACGACAGTCAAATTAGTTGTCGCGCACATCCCTAATCTAAACTAAATTTCTAAGAATAATTTAGACAAATGAATAAACCTTACTAATCGACTGACTGATTGGTTGTTGGATGACTGTTCGACTATCATTGCACATTCCTGCTTAGAAGTATAAAACAAACAATAGACATAAGTATGTCCTCTGGGCAGCTGCATGACAAGGATGATGTAACCATAGTTAGATCACATTCACAGCTATTCTTACCCCGAAACTATTTCAGACCACATTTTTCTGAGCTCACTCAAAAGGAGCACAGTGTAAAAATAAATCAAGCCATAACTAACTGATATTTCATAATATGTTGGCTATCACAATGAGAGAAAATGTGGTACAATAGTGCCAAGGCTGCCTTCCACATGTCCTGAAACATTTTGTGAGGTTACCTTAAAATACCCGTAAGTGGAACAGCTCTTAGAAAACATCACAACAGAGACAAGATTTTCAAGAATATATAATATTTGCAATTTACATTATATATATAAATATGAATTTTATATATAATTTTTTTTCTTAAGTATATACATGCGTGTCTGTATATTTATATGAGTGTATGTATACACACAATTATATATATATATATGTGTGTGTATTTATATGTACACATAATAAATATACACAGTACACATACACATTATCTAAACACAAACTTTTATTTTGGATGCGATTAATTGTTATAGATAGATAGATAGATAGATAGATAGATAGATAGAAAGAAATACATACACGCACATTTCTAGTTATATGCATATATTCAGCGAGACTGTATGCAGTGAGATGTGAGATGAGTATGTTTTCTTCCAGTACATTCGCAGAGAGTCCCATGTATAAAAAAAAAAAAAAAAACAAGGTGGCCCTGTCCCGCCACGGGCCTCCGTCCAAGCATTCCTGAGTGCCGTGGCATCAGATATCACCCCAAAGGGCAAAACACAGCAAAGGGTAAAATGTGGACTTGCCTCTTTTCAGTGAAATGCCATCAAATGTCGCTCATGTAAATTAAATTTCATACTAAATACACTATACTGTGTTCAGGCAATATTTTGAAACCAAGCACACCAAACAAACACTAACACCAAGCCAAAGCATATTCAGTGAGATAGGCATAATCGAAATCATGCACCAAGCTCAAGAAAAACTGCATTAGGTCATTAGATACACAAGAGTGAGCCCAAAAACATACCGAGAATCTCGTAGCTCCTCTGGTGGTCCTTAGATTCACGACTTCTCCCCAGAAGTCTTGCATCATTCACAGACCCTGGGGAGGGGTCTTCGAGAAACTTCGAGAAAATCAAACAGTACTTAAGACCACAAGAGCTTCAATGATGCAGGTCTGGAAATATTGATCTTTCAGCTAGCACATAAAAACAATCCGCTACTAAAGCTAAAGATGAAAAATAATCAAAGATCAACCTGAAGCGTTAAATCATTTAACTAAAATCCAAAAAAGCTGACAAGCTACAAACAGGATCTGTGGAAGAGATAGTGTCCACACACTTCCTTAAAGCAACAGTCTACTTTTACCAAGAGAAGCAAAAGCGTCTATGTCACACTGACTAGGAAGCAGAAGTGAAAGAGAATGCTGCAAGACGCTGCCAGTGCACGCTTCTCATGCTGACGAAGGATGGGTCTCACTCCTGATGCAAAGACCTAAACATGAGGAGTTATTTATATTTGAGTGTGACGGTGTGTTGTTGTGAGTGTGCATGTGTTTTTCCATGAGTAGGGGTGAGTGCTTGGGCTCATTCAACACTAGAGCTATACATGGCCTGAGCGCTGGGAAGCTGCCCGGGACAGTGTGCCATTGCCCTGAGGTGTTAAAGGGCATTCAGGGTTTGAAGCATAAAGCAGTATCACAGGCTACCACCAAAGCTGAGATAATCATATTATAATCAGCAAATGTGTCTATACTGCACAAAGAATCTCTTATTTACACAGTGTCTACACCTTTTTGATTATTATCGGTTCTATTTTTTCTGTATTGCTTACACTGTAAACTATAGGGGAAGTTACATCATCAATATTGCAAGCAAATGATGTGATAAGTAGCAAATATAAAATCAGATTTGTTCAGACTAATTTAAATGTCCCTTATCCACCACTGCACTGGACTAACTCAGCACTGTACTTACTCATCTTTAAAAAACACCTTAAAGGCATGGTTCACCCAAAATGTAAAATTCTGGCATCATTTACTCACCCTCATGTTGTTCCAAACCTGAATGGTAATGTTCAACACAAAAATAAATATTTTGAAGATTGATGGCAATTAAACAGTTGCTGGTAGCCATTCCCTTTTTTTTCTTCCGGAAGTCAATGACTATGAGCAACTGTTTTATTTCCAACATTCTTCAAATTATCTTTTTTTGTGCTCAACAGAAGAAAGAAACTCATACAACAACTTTGGAACAACTTGAGGGTGAGTTTGATGATAGAATTTTTATTTTTGGGTGAACTATCCCTTTAAGCTAACTAAATGAATGTAGCAAAAATGTTAGAGAGAGTAAATATCATTTATATTTCTTTCACTAATGGTCCCTAATAGTGTTGTGCAATATGCTCATGCTCATATCGTCGTATCGTCAGCATGTGAGATCGCCGATAGATACATAATATTATAATGCTAATTTAATTATTTACTTACTTAGATTCATAGCCGGAGAGTGAACCATCTCCAGGGTAGGGCTAAAAGCAGCCTAATGTTACTGTAATCTATTAACTAAAGATTATATCTTTTTAGTCAAGCAGCGTATGGATGTCATGTCATAAAATATTTTAATATCTGAGGGTGTACTCACACTAGGCACGGTTGCCCTGAACTGAGCCAGAGTGCAATTATCCCTCCTCCCCTCTCCCCCGCTGGCCCACTCTCTTTTTTGCACTAAACTTTCCAGGCCGGAGCTTGCTTACGTCATGTATGAGATAACGGAGAAAACCACTTTAGCTCATATTCCGCCGAATAATTAATAATAATAATTCATTTATAATTTATTCCGTGCATTGACGTTTACTTGTATGTATCAGAAAATTATTACGGAGACAGCTGAGGTTAATGAAATAATTTGCAGTTTTACTCGCAAACTACATTTCCTGTTCATCAATAAGGTAAGAACGAGAGCCATTATAAACCTAAATATACTTGATCGAATTACATTTATTAAAAAATGTAGTGTAGTAGTAGTAATAGAATATGTTTGCGGTCGTAATGATGAGAGTAGCACACACAAAACAATACGTGTTCCACGCTCCGGCACTGGCACGGTTCAAAATGCCTAGTGTGAGCACACCCTGAATTTGTATTTAACATGATAACAATTTAATAGAAACATTGTAAGTTACTAATTATAATGTTTCCATTTCCTCAGTTATTAAAACAGCAGCTACAGAAAATGAACAAAAAACATTTACATTATCAAAGAACATCATCACTGACTTCAGTCTAGTGTGAGTTTATGCACTTTAAAAACACTCCCGTTATAATCAGTGAAGCTAACTACACTGTTATGGTGAATAAATCTCTTATACTTTCATCTCACATACATCTATTCTACACTTTGTTGTTAATGATGAGAGAATTTGCAAGAGAGCAGGATTTAGTTGGCGAGCATGCACACTCAACAAAACTCCAGTGTTTCAGAATGCCTCTGATTGGCCATTGCATTCATAAACTCAGCGGGATTGTGTGTGATTGGTTATAATGCACAACATTGTGAAAACGCAGAAAAAGATATATGATGGAACAAATAAGCCCTAATATTATATAAATAATAATACTAGCCTGATAAAATGATACAACAATAATAATAATACTAACAACTGTCTTGCTATCCTCAGCCACAGGTGAGATATATCGTCGATACACGATACTATTGTCTATTGGCACAACCCTACTCCCTAATAGCAAGTGGGGGGAAAAAAAGTGCACACAATGCTACTAAGCTGTAAGTAAGCACTGATAATATGCTCATAAAGAGAAAGAACACATACCTGTTGCCCCTGACAACAGAGGGGGAAGTCAGTGCCATTCAGCCAGTGAAGCTGTTAAAGTCAGTAATTAAATCTGGGAAGCTGCGAGAATGGAGGGGGTTTAAAATAAATAAAAAAGTCCCATTCTAATCTAGGAGGAACCATTAAAAGACAATGTGGATGCTTCAAGAATTCACTCATTCATTTTATTATCAGTTGATGTACTACTAAGCATTTGCAAAAGTTAAAAAAACATACATCCAGGCATGGTAATCCAGTGTTTACAAACTAGAACTCACTTTTAAGTATGAACAGTGTGAAACATGAAATGGGATTACCCAAGATCACAATTAACTAGGGTTTAGAATGAAATTTAAATTGTGAAAAGTAATAGGTTGCACATACAAAGTGACATAGAAAACACAATATGAAGAAAGGAGATTGAAAAAAAAAATGAGAGAGATAGAAATTATGGTGTTTTAAAGAAAAATGAGGTTAAAAGCTTTCTTACATCTTACATGTTTTTTTTGTAACCTTTAATCAAAATCATTTTCTTAGATAAGCTCATAAAACATAAAACAGACTTATAATACTAACAAGCATTGGCAAACAGATTTTGCACTGCTGAACAGTCTCAACCCCTCATCTAGATTAACAAAATATTTAACAATGCAAAACGTGCAACAACAAAACCCACCTCTGAAAAAAATCCTTTGACTGTTTTGATATGTGATCAGATATTTTGTAAAATATCCCACCCCTTCTGTGTAAACAAAACTGAAGTAACACATTATTGTAAATAATCTTCTCTGGTAAAATCATAAAAACATAAAACAGATTATGCTAATACTAAGCACTGGCAAACAGACTTTGCACTGCTGAACAAACGCTCATCTAAGATTAATGAAATATTTACAACACAATAATAAAACCCACCTCTGCAGAAATGCTTTGACTGTTATTAACCTGTGATTAGAGATTTTTGTCATTTACAAATATCTATATAAAAATTCCACCCCTTCTGTGATTTAATAAATATTTGTGGTACAAATAAAACTGCAGTATTCTCAGCTCCATTCTGCAGATTCTCCCTCAAAATAAAATGTTTCCAAATTCCCTCTATAGGGACAGATATTGTGCCAACATTACGCCTGATCAGTACTGAGTTAATGAATTGCATTTTCAAACAATTCCTTTCAATAGATGTCAACAAGTGGGACTGGAAAGACTTGTTGTGAATTAGCTGTAGCAGAGCAACTGTGTTGACTACTGCACACTGACAGGTCACAGCGCCTCCTACTACTCTCCCCAACTACTCTAAACCTGCTGAGCTTACGGCTGTGCCCTCTGTGGCTTTATCAACAGCATTGTCTGCTGGGTCCCAGCACCCCCGAGAGCTGCTGATCCTCCAGCCAGAGAACAATGACAAACTTCCTGTCTAATCTTCCATCTGAACAAATGATGTTACGATGACGTTACGATACCACACACTCAACTAACCATGAAATCTTTCTTCATCGCCAATATCCTCACAGAGTCACGACAGAGCACAGAAGAGCATCAATGACCTGAAGACACCTGAGTGATGGATATCAGTGAAGTAAGCAACAGGTGGAAATCGAAACAAGGCTCGTTACGTAACAGGAACTGGCCATTTGCAACATTTTTGGATAAATAGAAAGCTAGCTCTGTTTAGTGACATCTAAACATTATACATACTTATGCAAAAACCCACAACCTTTTCCTCATCTAAATTCCAGTCTCAGATAATAGTGACAACATACACTGTTAACATTTTTTGAAGCTGTGAATACATCCAAGATTAATAGAGTAGGTTTTACAAAAAAATGCCATGTCACTTTTCTGCTTCCAAATTTCATGTTTAATTCAATGTTAGTTGCCGTGTCTTTGTAATTAATAGTGAAATTTACTAGCAACTTTCTACACCATTTTTAAGTGTACCTGCGCCAACAGGTATGAAAGCTTATTTTGCCCCAGAATAAAAAAATAGAAAGATATATACATGGTATTTGCGAATTTACATGGAATTCCGAGTTTATATCTTACACTTTTTTACTCTAATTTCTGAATATGTCACTTAATTTTTATTTTTTTTCTTAAAGGTCTGAGTTTACATTTCAGAAATCTGTTTTTGTTTTTTGCCACAGAATTAAAAAAGGGGTCATATGATATTTCTAAAAAAGAACATTATTTTGTGTATTTGGTGTAATGAAATGCGTTTATGCGGTTTAAGGTAAAAAAAAAAAAAAAAAAAAAAAACCTTTTTCCACATACTGTACATTATTGTTTCTCCTCTATGCCCCATCTTCCTGAAACGTGTCGTTTTTAACAAAGCTCATCAGTCTGAAAAGCGAGGTGTGCTCTGATTGGCCAGCTATCCAGTGCGTTGTGATTGGACGAATACCTCAAGCGTATGACGGAAATGTTACGCCCCTTGCCTTACTGTGATGCGTGTCCCGGTCAGAACACCGGAGCGCCAAAAACAATAAAACCCATTACAAACAAGCAATTTGTTGCATCCAGTGGGGACATAATTACGGATTATGATAACATACTGTTTTTACACGTTGCATTGCATCGCGCCGCATAAACATAAAACAATGTCTGCATTTGTGATCAGAGAAATGACAAACAACAAGCGCTACTCTCAGCAGGTCTCAATTCCAGTCCGCGCCCCCCAGCTCTGCATATTTGCATGTCTCTCTTTGTTAACACACCTGATTCAGATAATCAGCTCGTTAGAAGTGAGGTCCGTGCATGAACTGGATTCCCATTAACATGGTCCCTACACAGTGTTCATTGCTCCCTACTCCCTGAGCAGGGGAAATCTGTTGAAGTTTACCTCACTTCGGAACATTCATTCACGGATTTGCGCTGCGCAACATCTTTACACACGGACAAGTGTGACATCATATACCTCTGTAAATAAATACAATTTAAATTCAGGTCTCACACACTTCAATGCACTTTGAATGGAACATATCTGCTCCCTTCGAACTGGAATCATGGCGGAATATCCTGGGATTTCCACTTACGTTTGAATAAAACAAACGTCTGAAGCCATAAGAGAAACATACAAAATGTGCAGAGCGGGGGGGGCGGGCGCAAGGACTGGAATTGAGAACCGCTACTCTACACTGCTCAAAACTCACGTTTGAATTATCAGTGGCAAATCCTTTACATACTGTATGTAAACGTACTTACAGACTTTGAGTCAGAACAGCTGGCACTGTAGTCTTCTCTCCCAGGATCAGGAAACAGTCATCCATAAAATGTGTTGCACACATCTGAATATTTGGGTTGAACTGTTCTGGAACACTGTTGTAAATACAACTTATCCAATGATTTAGTTGTGTCCTCTTTTGGAAGGCCAAACAAAGTATTTTCGCTTTCACAACGTAACAGCGTCTCCACAACAGCAAGAATCAAAGTTACGCCGCCTTTCTTTACGTGAACATTTGGGCGGCGTTATGCAAATCTTCCCACATTGTGACATAGACATGTGGGGGCGTGTTTAAACGAGCCATTTTAGGAGGGTTTGGATGAGTCTTAACTTTTATAAAGAATATCTCTTTGGGTTTGAGACTTTAGTCTTTCCAACTTTACAGATCTTCTTTATGCACCAAGAGCTTGTAACACTCCAAAGAGAAAGGAACACTTGAAATTGCATTTTATGACCCCTTTAAAGGTAATTGTGACCTTTTTTCTCACAATTGTTGTTTATATCTCAAAATTCTTTCTTTCTCGGAAATACCTTTTGTATTTTCTATTCCATGGCAAAAATAAGCTTCCATAAACAGACTGGCAATTGTGGAAATAGCAAGTAGCAAGACAGAGACTGTTATCTTGAGGTTTTGATAATGATTCTGTATCAGTAATACACTATCTGTAGGGGGAAAAAAAAGAAAAAAAAAACAGTGCACCCACGGCCCACTGGTTTCTGTTTATATAAAAACACAAGCCGTTATGTTCTGCTTTGAAAAGATAAATCAAAAGTAACAATATTCTTGAATGTAAATAAAACAATCATAAAATTAAAAAAATTAATTTATCCTTTGCATGATCTTAAATGCTCTAAATCAAGCAAAATATCATGCAAACACACCTGATGCTCCGAATGTAATACTATCTTTGCAACGAATAAGCCATCCAATGTCTGTTTTGGCTATGTTACTCATCAAATCCATCGCATTTTGGATGTTATGAGACACAATACTGTCAGCTACCACTTACTGCCATTTAGTTTTCCACTTAAAGGATTAGTTAACTTCCAGAATAAAAACATTACATGGAGTGAGTAAATTATCAGGACATTTTTATACTAATCCTTTAAGATGTTTCATGTACTCATAAGAAAAGTGTAAGCATATAAGCTTATATACTTTAATGGAGTAATATTCATAATATATCTTTACTCAATAGTTGCTACGTTATTGATACTTGTAGATGATGTAGTACTGTCCATATGTAAATATACACAACCACTGAATGCGCATCAAGGCTGTTAGTATCTACTGACAGTGCAAATGATTTGTGAAGGGAAGGAAATATTTACTTAAGTTGTTATGACTACATGGAAATTAAGCTTCTGAGGACTGAAAGAGAGGGACAGAGGACAGGGCGCACTTACTCATAAATACTTAAGTAAATAATAATAGCCAGACAGAGTAAGACTCATCAGTTGTTTACTATTCAAAATTTATGTTAAATAGGTTGATATTTTAGTCTCCCACTGACAAACTGATAAAAATGAGTGGACTTCAATGTCAAGTGTTCATATCCCGAGAGGATGTTATGACATGTTATATATATATATATATATATATAAGAAACATTTCTGTTTTTAAAATAGCAAATCATGTAAGAGAAAAAAATAAGTACATAAAG
Source organism: Cyprinus carpio (assembly GCF_018340385.1). Lineage (NCBI taxonomy): Eukaryota > Metazoa > Chordata > Actinopteri > Cypriniformes > Cyprinidae > Cyprinus > Cyprinus carpio. The sequence continues at coordinate 17,775,408 of NC_056587.1, forward strand.
AAAGAATACACACCGAACTCTTGCTTTAATGTTCTCAAAATTGTATCAGAAGAGAACATTCTTGTTAGGAAAGACAATAAAACATAAAACAAAAGTTTCAAAGTGTGTGTTTCGTGCCAGCAGAGAGAGAGATTCATAGCCTCCTGCGCTCGTCTTTCACCGTTATTGTGACGCAACGACAGAACGACACTTCCTGGCAGAAGCGTGGCCACCCCAAAACAATGAAAGTACATTTCCACAGCAATACAACCTCAAAACAAACACCTATCAAGTCCACTAACACAATGTGGAAGCTCCTGGGTCGTTAACAACCCAAAGGAAGTGATGCTTTAAACCAGTCCGCATCCATTTCCCTCATCCCCGTCCCTTTCCTTTCTTTGAAACGAACGCGCGCAGATGCGCTCCCGCAACCCCTCACATCTGAAGAGACAACAACAAATAAATGTGTGCTTACTGTGGTTAGAAGGGGTTTCATCTGTTCAGCGCTATCTTCCTCCATTTGTTCAAACTGTGCACTTCTTCCGTCCCTCGCCGGAGACTGATTTGAATATGATATTTCGAAATGCCCCTTCGCTCGTGTCACAGCCACTGAGAGCGTGTGAATGGTATTTTTACATATATCGGGGCCTGGCAAATCCCGCCCTTTTGGAGATTGACAGGTGACTCCATCCGCTCACTCTCAGGCGACCGGCTTTTTTTCTAGCCAATCACATCGTCGGAACGACGCTCGTATTTGAATATTAATGAGGAGCGGAAGATTTGATTGACTATTGGTTGGCCTGCAAAATTCACTAGGGAAAAGAGAACTCGTGGTGACGATGAGCGTGTGTGTGTGTGTGTGTGTGTGTGTGTGTGTGTGTGTGTGTGTGTGTGTGTGTGTGTGTGTGTGCGTGCGTGTGTGTGTGTGTGTGTGTGTGTGTGTGTGTGTGTGTATTAGGTGCTGTAACTCAGGGTTTCTCTTTCTTAACCACAAACTGTTTGCAGACAAAAAATATCCCTTTTAGTTAAGCAGCGCCGGCGCTGTGGTGGGGCATTCGAGGGCCGTGCCCCCCCTAGCGGTCATTGATGCCCCTCCTACAGGCCATGGCGTGCCCCCCCCCCCAAAAAAAATATCCCTATTAGTTATTATCTTAATATTAAATGTTCAAACTGTAACTTAAATAAAATAAAATAAAAAGAATGGGGAAAATGCATAATTTTGGTTGTTCATGGCACGTTACTAGGCTTCGTCATAGTGAATGCTTATTGGTCGCCGAGTAAACTTGTTACATTTGATTTGCAGCACGCGCGCAAAATCCATTTCAAGTTGAAGAACAGTTTGTCCGTCTATATTATAGAAAGTTGTTAGCAGCTAATTTAAAAAAAATTCTAAAAAAAAAAATGGATTTAGGAAAATGGTTTAGACCTCCGCAGACTCGTCAATCAGCAGACTTAGATACTCCAGCCACGACCACCAGTACCACGGTCTATGAGAGCCGAGCTGGCGCTTCTTCTGCAAATGCTAGCTCCGGACAACCGCCAAAAGATTTAATACGCAGACATTTGTGTGATGATGTCCAACTCGTTTTATGAAGAAAAAAGCCTTAAGTTTTCCGAAACATCTATACGAAAAAAACTTTGTCTGATGGGGACATTTTTTTTTTGCCGGTTTTTTTCAAAGCTTCAAACTGATTCAGTGTTTTATTTTTTTGTCGTCGTAATTTGTTAATTATTTAAGTATAAAAAATAAATTGCTATTTATTGTAGGCCTATTTTATGCTTTTTATTTAGCCTATATTATATTTATATTATTATTTTCTGTCCTGTTCTGTTGTTTAGGCTACAAACATTAGCCGCAATGCCTCGCGCGTTTCCCAAAAATGTAGGCTACTGAACTCGTAGAACTCGAGAATAGGCTACGTGCTACTTGAGTCGCTGTCCATTCGCAAAGTGCTGAACTAGGCTATACTAACCTTATATGGAATCGTATTCTGAACGCTTTAACTAACAATCGTCATCTGTTGTGTAATAGGAATCAAGACAGGTAAAAATAAAAAATAAAAAAATTATTTAATGACATTCTTGTAATAATAAAAAACTCCATAGTCACGGGAAGAAGGCGGCGGGAACCGGCGAACATTTAAATAAAACTTTAAAAACCAAATAAAGATAAAACAGCGCGACAGCCCCTCACGGTCGACTGCCACGCACAAACAAAAACCAAACACAAAATAAAGCCCAGGCCTGGTCCTCTCTCGTCCTTCACTGTCGTCGCTCCTCTTTTGTATCCTCCCAATCTCCTCCGTGGGGACTCGAGACCGGTGAGTGGAGCAGTGTGTCGCTCATTTCCCAATCACTCCACCGGCCTCGCTCCGTTCCCACGGCTCTCGGCCCCGCCCCACTCGTCACAATTCTATATAGATAGATCATTGGAGCTAACATTCTAGGGTAGAATGTCATTCTATAAAGATCATTGGAGCTAACTGACTCTTGCCGTATCCGGTCGGCAAAAACAACAAATTTCAGCGCTGTCTTCTGTTCCTCTTTTAGATAAAAACCCAAGTCTAAATCGTTCATTGTCATTCTATATAGATCTTTCAGATTTAGGTCTGGATTTCCATGCTACTATGATGTTGCCAATGCGTCAAAAAATATTTATCAAACGACAGTGCCCCCCCGCCGATGATCCAATGCCCCTCCAGTAGATCTGCTCTGACGCCGACTCTGTATTATAGTTTTGTATGCTTGAATATTTTATAATGTATCATCATTCAACTGTACTTTAGATCCAAGTAGAACATTTTTTTAACGCCTAATGAAGGTCCATCATATTGCATATCGCAGCTGTAACTGGTCACTATTTCTTTTTGTCAACAATTTTTTAAGGTCCTTCGTTGTGGCAAATGAGGACTGAAACAAAACAACGCTCAAATGCAAATGTGTTCTTGTCCCAAAGTATATGATACTTATTTATTTATTGTTATTGATGGCATATTAGATAAAATAATTTTGTTTTATTTAAAAATCTTCTAGGCACAACTATGCATGACTACTGATACCACTGATTCTAACAAATGCTTTGAAAAAGACATCAAAAAACAAAAAGACGTCTGAAAAAGACTAAAATATTTAAAATAAAATAGTAATTTCTTTGTTTCACATTATGGCTGATATCGACTGGATTATTTATTTAAATATTTTAATTATTCTTATTTTTTTTCACACGATACTTCAGGTAATCGATGCCAAGCTGAGAATTGCTGGACAATTTCTATCCTAGTACTGCATCTCCCCCTAGTGGTCGAGAAGTTCTCAGCATCTATTTTTCTTTCATCTTTCATCCAATTATCTTTTTAAACATAAAGTCACATGACATTCTGTGTTTTTATTCCAACATTTATTTATATATAATGATTATTATAATATAAGTAAAGGCATTTAAATTAGGTTCCCTGTATTGTATTTTAACAAGCAAACTATTCTTGATATTTAAAACTGCATTTACATTTTGATATTGAATCCCTTATTTATCACTTACTTGTTTATTAATCACTTATTCTGATAATAAAGCTGGGACCTCTAGTCCTGTCAATCCAAAACAATTGTCAGAAGTGGGAATTGAATCCACAGCTCCAGAAATCTTAACATAAGATGTTAAGTTTGGCACCTTAACTGATACAAATGATAATTTGCTTCCTTGATTGCATAATATGCCATACTAACTTTTTTGAGTTGACCCTTTTGACTCAAAATGCCCCAACATAAGCAAGTCTCTTAAAAACGTCCAATATTTCAGACGTTTTTGTTCCTATCCTTTAAAATCATATCCGTATAACCAGAATTCACCCAGTGTTTACATCAATGTGACATTTAAGAATAATCCTCTTCATAATTTGTGGAAGTGGAGTCATTGCTTATGAACAGAAAGACGACTTCTTACTAGCAAAAACAAAATGAAAATACTACTAACACATACTACTAATCTGAATGGATTTTAAGTTGGCGGCTGAAAAAATGTTACTTAGTGTAAGTATTCTGCACATTTATCATCCATCTCTCTGTGTTTGTGGGTTAAGTAAAAGTTGGAATAAGCAGCTACAACAAAATACCAGTTTACATAAATCCTTTTTATTTGTTTATTGTGTACTCACTGTGGTTATTGCAAAAATATACTGTGTAGATGGTTGATTTGTAAGTTCATGCAGATCTTACGTGTTGTAACTGGCAGGATCAAGTGAACATGTTCTTTCCAAACTCTGTATGGACCACTAGAAAATAGTGACTTTTCCTGTGCCATTATCTTGAAATTGCACTTTGAAGTTCCATTGAAAAAAGATCGACAAACAAAATCTAAATCAGCTGTCTTTGCCAACACTGTTTGATTACCTTGTGATGTGTTGTCTGAGCAACTCTTCCAGTAAATCCTGATTTTCAGCTTTGGGAATGTGCAGTGACATTTGGTTCCTCTTCCTCTGGGTTGACAGTAAAGAGAAATGCATGCTTTTAACTTCTGTAGGGACAATAAATTGGAACTGATATTAGTACATTCGTTTGTAACCGAAAACATTAAGTGCATTAGATTCGGAACTTAAGTTTCTTACAATTTCCATCCCAACACATATTTCTCTCAGTGCATTTAAAGAGGCCTGGACGTGATGATGTAACCAGCTTTTTACAGCAGTCAGCATCACCTTTTGACCAGTGTGTGGTGTCTAAATCCTGAAAATCAGGCCAAAGATTCTGGGGGTAAAACAAACTATTCCATTTAAATTTTTCATTTTTATTTGAGGAGAAATTAAGAAACAGATATTGTCTTGTTTTATATCTTACAGGTTTTGGAAATATCAATAGGTATAGAGATGTTGCATGTTCCCGGGGATGGGGTTTATGTAAACATCGGGGTTAGTGATACCACAAACCCAGGAAGAAGTTTGTTGTAGTCCCAACCAGCCATTTTTTTTTTTTTGTAGTCCTTAAACAGTGATTTCTCCCTTTGCATTGAACTCTGAGCATCATAACTTTGCAGATGTTGTTTATGCTCTTACAGCAACAGTACACACTAACTAAAGTTCAAAAGGTGAAATCATAATCAAGCACCGCATTAAAACAACTTACAATCTAACTAGAATTTTTTACCAGACAAAGAGCTAATATCAATATTATCAACGTTGTTTTAATTGTAGCATATTTAAGCTCTACACTAGACCTTTATAGCATTTATATCAATCTACACTAGACCTTTATAACATTTATATCAATCTACACTAGACCTTTATAACATTTATATCAATCATGTGCCATTTCTGATAGTTTCTTAGAGAGAAATATTTATAAGTAATAATAAAAATGCATTTTAGTTTGTGATCGTCCTGTCTGTATACTCACTCAGGGTGTGATTCTGATTCTCTTGGTTTTCTGTGATGTTCTGGTCTTCATCATCTCTGTAATTGTTGCCTCATCTTCCTGTGACGGCTGCAGCATGAAGGTAAAAAGATGAAGTTCAAAGATCTTTTATCTTAAAACTGAAAAACGGACAAATTTACTTTTGCAATGTCAGCAATGTCAGCCTTAGGTCTTATTTTGAAATAGATCTGTTAAAGCTCACAAATACTCATATAAACTCACACAAAGCAGTATGACATAAAAAGTTACATTTAATGATTGTTTTGTACTCTACAGAAGCAAGTGATTCAAACAACGATATAAAAGGTTTTTCTTTCAAAATTAATCACTGTATATATCAAGTTAACCAAAATCATAATAAAATCTGTATTTCTAAATGTGGAAATGCAGAATATTTTTTAAAGAAATGTATATTAGATTTACATATTAGTACTTTCATGGACAGCGATAGAGTCACTTATGATTAGCCGCTTTCTGATTAGCCACTTTCTTATGATTAATTAACTGCATTTTGACACAAACATCCTCATCATATCCATTCTGATTGGTTAATTATCTGGCACTAGGTGTCACTACATCCCCTTTAGATTTACATGCAATAATGAATGCAGCATAATGTTCTATTTTTGTTGTGTTCTCAGTCTCTATCTTTCTCTCTCTCAGTCAAGGCATGTTGCAGTCAGTTACATAAACAGAGATGTGCCTTATAGGACCGACAACAATATTGTGCTTCAGGGCCAGCAAGGCCTTTTTGCACCTCCACCAAACTATGACCCAAGTCCTTTAGAACCTCCACTGAAATACGATCTGTACCGTTCTACACCTCTAGCAAACTACAACCCAAGTCCTTTAGCAACACCTCCAAACTACGATCCAAGTTATTCTACACATCCTCCAAACTATGATCCACTAATGCACCTCCATTAAGTTATAAACTAGGTCTTTCTGAACAACTGCCCAGCTACAATCCATGTCCTTCTGCACCTTCAGTGAACTATTTTAGAGGCAATTTCTAGCCCCTTAAAAAATCAGTTGCATTTTTAAAGTCGGTGCTACTGAGCCACTAACAGCAGCAGCAGAAACATTTTCTGCATAAACTGTATTTAGGAGGTGGAGTCTCATAAATTGCTTCTTTCCTAGATTAGGCTACAACTTGAAAAGAGAGAAAATGAAAATGACAAGACCTAAGACAAGAGAAAAAAGGTAATCTCTTAATATAGTGAATATTTTCCTTAGGTTGTTGAGCAATTTTTTTATATGGTCCTACTGCTTACCTGAATGAACATGCAATTGGAGGAAGACACTATATTGTGCATTTTGTGGAATAAAAATTACCAATACAATCTTAGTTTAGCCCTTTAGATCTTATGCATTGTGACTGTCAGATCAAACAATCATTAACTTTCCAAGCTTTGTATTAGAAAATAGTAATGTCGCTTGTCCCTATTTACAATTAAATAAATATATATATATATAGAGAGAGAGAGAGAGAGAGAGAGAGAGAGAGAGAGAGAGAGAGAGAGAGTTTTCCATGTGGGACCTGAGCAACTGTAGAAATCCAGATCTCAGCTCCAGTGTAAACAGTGACAGTTGGTTTCTTTTGTGTTTGATATCTCTGTGGCTGACACCAGCCTGTACCAGACGGTAAGTGAGATATTTTGTTATTTTGTTGTATGAAGAAATTATGGTTTGTTTATACTAAAAGAAGTGATAAAATCACAGTCATTAGAGAATTATCTTTAAAATAATATAATATTCTAAAACAAGAAAATTTGATACAATATTGATAGGCATCTATACCATCTGTTCAAGACCTGAGGACCGAAGAACAGAAGATCATCAAGAACCCAGCTAAAATATGAACATAAACTAGTTACTTTATATATTATATATATGTATGTTAAATACTGTTGTATTCCACTTAAACTTACACTAAATGTAAATGAAAATACAATGTAAAGTTATAGTTGCTCACGGTAAGTTTGCTCAAGTTTGGGAGAAGTATGTTCATCTTCCATTGTAGGTGCTTTTTTTTTTTTACTGTACATAAAGTCAACATAAAACATCAAAAATTGTCTCTGACAGCTTTCATTGCATTTTATCAATAGCAACTGTAACAAGCATTAAAAGTAAATAGACATATTCCTGTATTTTGTACAGATTACACAGCCCAGACTTCTTAGTCAATTTTTTTTTTTTTTTTTTTTTTTTTTTTTTTACATTTTCCTCTCAACATGATGAAAGGATGAAATGTGTTCACATGGATGTAAACAAATGTGCCATATAGGTGCTAATCTCTGTCTCGGTCATTTAGCAAAGAGTGGCTCGTCGGCAAGACAACATTCAGTTTTATGACAGACAGGGGGGTTGCACAAGATCCTGGGCCCTATGCATAGGCAGTCCTGATGGGCCCCCATGACCCCACAATGAAAATATCCAGGTAAAATAAAATATATTCCAGACTTTTCAAGGGCCCTCTCTTCCTTTGGGGCCCTGGTAATCAGTACTGGTTTTACCCCCAGTCCGACGCCCCTGATGACAGAACCAGATCTAGTGTGATTGTACAAAATACTGTGATTGTACCCAACTCTGCTGCACTGCCAACAGTTTACAATTCAAAGGTATGATGATAGTGATAGGAGAGCACCAGAAAATGAGGTTGTAATAATAAAATACAGCTGTGTGTGTGTGTGTGTGTGTGTGTGTGTGTGTGTGTGTGTGTGTGTGTGTGTGTGTGTGTGTGTGTGTGTGTGTGTGTGTGTGTGTGTCAGACTGACAAGCAGTGTTTTTACAGGACAAGTGCTCTCAGGTGTCGCTCACACTGCTGTGTGTCTAACAAACAGAGAAGAGATGAGACTACCAGAGGTTCTGAGATTGGATGAGAAGAGCAATTCCTCTGGGATGAAGGTCACTCCTTCTCCGTCTTTGTTTATGGAAGATGCCCAGAGTCTGGAATGAATGCTTGGTTTCATTGAATAAGGTAAAGCAGCAGCAGGCAGACATCCATACCTTTGTCTCTATTTCAATAACCATTCTTAAACTCGAAGCATTCATTAATTGTATAAAACTGGTTTTGTGTCATACTGCAACCCAACCCATCAAAAACATTCAAAATTAATCCTCCTCAAATATGTTGGTGGATTTTGATGTGAGAAAACAATACACTGTAAATCCCAACTCATTCACTGCACCAACGTTTAGTGTAGAGTGTAGGCTACACAAATATTCTGAAATGTAAAAAAAGTCTCTTCACACAAAAACATATCCCATATTAGCGTGATCATTTTTTTTACATTTTAAATCAACAATTGTTGATTTTAGAGTTGTATTCAGTGTATTTAGTGTTTTTATCTTATAAAATAAGATAAACAAAGTGATGAGATAAAATGGCAACAATGCCAAAATGTATTACTGGTTTAAATAAACAGCTGAGTCTGTCTGTTTTTTTTTAATTTTTTTTGATGAGGTAAAAAGAGAGGAGATTTCTATGTCACTTTAAAATATTTAATTGAACCAACAATGATTTGGTAAACTAAACTAAACTAAACTAATTATTATTATTATTAATAATAATAATAATAATAAATTAACAAATGTAATTCAGTTGACATTAAAATTACATTTAAAAAAAAGCTAAGTATTTATTTATTTATTTTGACATAACCTATAGGCTAGATCTATAAAACAGAACATGCTCACGTTGTTATAGTATTAGCTGTGAATGTTATTATTCAAAAGTAACAGGTCATGCATTTCAAACATTCCAACTGTACTTTATATCTGCATGAGCCCCCTGTGACGTCACGAAACAAATAGAATGCGTAAAATTTTAGTATTTAAAGGCTTGGAACTCATTAGCTCAATTTGTTGGTTGAAGTTTCGGAGTATTCTGTTAGAGTGGAAAAAACCCTGTTATCATGGGACTGTTTTCACGACTAAAGAAAGTGTTTAAAGTGAAGCGAGCACACGAACCCCAACCCTGTGTGCCGCTCAGAAACACGGCCATCACTGCCCAAATACATCCTCATCGGCTCGATGAGACGCCCGGTGGTGCTGATGCGATCGATGAAGGGAGAAAGGAGGCAGGGAGACGAGAGAAAAAGAAGAAAAGGTTTTGGATGTCGCCTTCTTCACTTTTTTCACCGAAGAGCTGGGACATATAACGTGGCTAAAGCTGAGAAAGTGAACCTCGCGGGATCGTTTCTGAGACTTACTGATGGTAAAAACATCCGATGATAGAAGTTTAGATTCAAGTGCGATTCTTAAAACTTCTATTGTAACTGGCCCAGAACAAAAATAAATAAATAAAAGTGAACTGCGTAGACATATTTAAAAACAAAACAAAAATTAATTAAAACGACAAAAACACTTTAAAATTATTTAAAATTAAAAGTAAAACTAAAAATATATATTAATATTAATAACACTAATTCAATGATAATAAAATAACTTCTGATTTTTAAGATACAGTGTAGCTTAAGGTGTCATTACCAAAACTTAATATATATATCAATATTTGTGAATGTTAATTCAAAAATAAATAGATTTACATTGTCTGAAAAAAAAAATGATCTGTTAATATTTTTATCAAGAACCTCCAGCCTCTGAAGTCCTTCCAGCTGTAGAAGAACAGCTGGAACAGGACGTCCTCCAACATCAGGACATCCACACTCCAGTTAGTTTGACTGAAGAGGACAAGGCGGAAGAGCTGGACAAGGGTAAGATTACTGCCATAATCTAAAACAATACACACATTCTCAGTTTTTCAAAGGTTTGCCTAAATAAATAAGCACTCTAATTCGAGTATGCAATATTTCATTCATATTACTTATGTGATTGGATTCATATTATTGGTATTTTCTCTTTAAATTTTAAATTTCCTTTGCCTTAATCCAGTTCCCACTTTCCCAGTTAAATAAATTGATTTACATTGTTTGGAGATGTTTATTTAGGCCTAATTTATTTTTATTTTTTTCAAAAGTGCCCTTAAATGAAAAAATACCGTAATTTGAGTATGCAATGTTTTATTTATTTTATTAGTATTCCCCACTTTAGATCAGACTTTTCTACAACACATGCCCATTGCAGAGATCCACGATCTTCATGAAGCTCCAACCTCTGAAGTCCTCCCTGCTGTAGAGGAACAGCTGGAGCAGGACGTCCTCCAACCTCAGGATGTCCACACTCCAGTTAGTTTGACTGAAGAGGACAAGGCGGAAGACCTGGACAAGGGTAAGATAACTGCCATAATCTAAAACAATACACACATTCTCACATTCTCAGTTTTTCAAAGGCTTGCCTAAATGAAGAACCACTCTAATTTGAGTATGCAATATTTCATTCATATTATTTGTGTGATTTGATTCATATTACTGTTATTCCCCTCTTTAGATCAGACTTCTCTACAGCAGATTGTAGAGATTCATGATCTTGGAGAAGCTCCAGTCTCTGAAGTCCTCCCTGCTCCTGAGGAAGCTGGAGCAGGACGTCCTCCAACCTCAGGATGTCCACACTCCGATAACTCCTCTGGAGAAGATGAAGCAGAGGAGCCAGACAACAGTAAGAATAATAAATACAATGAGAATAACAAAATGTCATTTAAAATTCTAAAATGCATGAAAAATTAATGCTCAACATTCGTTCATCTTTTAATAGGCCACATTTTTTGGCTATATGAATTCGACCACAAGCTGGGTGAAGGAGGCTATGTGCATGCAGGAACTCGATGCAAGGATGGCCTGAAGGTTTATTTTTTTCCATACCTGTTCAGTATTCATGACTGGAATGATCTCTGTGCACATTGTGCTAATTGTTCGTTCTTTGTTTTATTGATCAGGTGGCTCTGAAAATTGCTGACAAGACACCAGATATGCGATATATCAGAGTTGTAAGTTGCCTGTGCTCTCTATATTTTCAGTTTCTAACATCTTATATTCTTGTTAATCTGAGAAAGCAACTCCATCTAAGTATCATATGTTCTTTCTTTTAGCCTGGTCATTCCAGACGGCTCCCCATAGAGATCGGCCTGACACTCATGGCCAATAACGGCCACAGCGTTTTACAGATAATTAAAATTCTGGACTGGCAGGATGACCCGGACCACTACGTCATGGTCTTGGAGCGGCCCATGCCTAGCATGAGCATGTTTAACTTCATGAAGCTCCGACAAAGGCTTGATGAGAAGATGGCACGACATGTTATGTTGCAGGTCATTCATGCTGCTAACATTTGCTGTGAGCGTGGTGTTTTCCATCGTGATATTAAATTGGAGAACCTCCTGGTGAACCCGGACACGTTGGAGGTCAAGTTGATTGACTTCGGGTGCGGCACGCTCATGAAGGACTCCGCCTACATTGCCTTCAATGGTATGTTTTTTGATTTGCTAGCAGGTTATTTAGTTCACTGAACACATTCTGCTTGTAGAAATGCATTAAATATTAAAATCTCTTCCTTTAGGCACAGAAATGTTCTGTCCACCGGAGTTTGATGTCGACGGCAGGTACCATGCAAAGCCAGCGACAGTTTGGTCATTAGGGTTCCTGCTGTTCATGATGTTGTATGGGTATTATCCAGATGACAAAGACCTGCACAGGATCAGTGAGAATGACTGGTCCGAACCTGACCTGTCACAAGGTGAGATCTTCATCAAAGAACAAAGTTGGACCATTTGATTTCTAAATATGAAGGTATGCAATTTGAAATCTAAATATAAAAGGTGTAACATATAAGTTAATAATCAGACATCTCTCTCACCTGTTTGAACAGAATGCTGCCGGATGATCTGCGATTGTCTGCAGCCTGATCCGCAGCGGAGACTTATCCTGGAGGAGATGCAGCTCCATGACTGGTTTACGGTACTAAGATTAGAGTCTAAGATTTGCTAAATGTTTATTCATATAATCAGTCAAATTTGCTCTATGTGTAATATATTTAGATAAATAAATAACAGTTAATTATGGTTTTGTTTCAGGTAATGGAGTAAGACATGGAGAGCAACAAAAAACAACTCCCTGTCACAGCCACTCTGTTGTTTGCTGTCTTTGGTCATTTTTGTAAGTGTATTAATAGCATGATAGTAGAATAAGTATAATAATAGAATAATAATTATAATATAATATAATATGAAGTATTAAGATATTTGTATTAAGATATGTATGCACTATGTGTTATGTTAGCAGAGAGTGACTGTAAATTGGAAATTTTTCTTTCTCCTAACTGCTGTAATCAATCTCTGTACTGTGTGTATATATTAAAAAAAATAATAAATAATCACTAAAATCACCACTGAACACTCATCCATGACAGAATTTTAGTGTAGAGTGTACACAAATACTCAGAAATGTCAAAATGACATAATTCCCATAAAAACAAATCTCATGTTAACTTGACAATTTTTGATTTAACTGTACTAAGATTTCTAAAGTACATTTAGTCTAATGTGTATGCGTTCAATTGACAACACATACATTGAGCACTTAAGCATACGATGGATTTAACAGTTGACTGAACATGTAGTTTTTATGTAGTAATTTCTGTACTCAATAAAAGTAATACTTTGTTCATTTTATATAAAGAAAACATTAACAGTTAAATGAACATCATTCCCAAGAGAAAAATATACCCTCATAAGTGAGCATTCTGCAAAGTTTTGCTTTAGCATTTAGCAAAATTTTGCATCATTTTTCTTTCCTGTCCACAACCCTATTAGAACAAACCTTAAACATACCACTTGAGAACCACAGATTTATGATAAATTAATGATTCAGTCTTGGATTTATTCAAAGCAGATAAAAGCTCTTGAAGAAAATGATCACCTCAGAGAAGTAGCACGACAGGGATTTTCGTTTTAAATAATTTAATACTTTTTAAAATTATTTGGTTTACTACATTTGACCTGTGTATCACACTAAACATACAAAATAACAAGAAATAGTTAATCCATAATCCATGAAATGATGCATTGACACTGTAACTGTGACCCTTCTATATGTGAATGGAGAGCAGAACACTGGGGTACGGCTCAAACTACCCAACAACAGTGCAGCACAGACAGAGGTCCATTGTATACAGCACCTAAAACACCCTTTACACTATTAACATCTTTTCAGGTACACTTGAACACAATTTCAACTCATTTAAATGGATGTTTTTGTACAGCAGGTCAGAAATAATGGAGATATTTAGATACAAACATTTAGAAACAAATCAAACTCCCGGTTATCTTGCTTGTGTGTTAAATGAAAGGAGGAGAATCGCTAAAATCAATGAATACACAGCAAAGTGCCAAGATTCTCGTAATCGCATCAGGATAACAAAGAGCTAGGTAGTCAGAGATCTGGATATCAGTCGGACAGTTGTGTTTTATCGCGATCGTTTTCAGGAAGATTGCTGTAACCATTGACCTCCGGGCTGCTCATATATTATTTCCTACAAACATCCTGGAACACAAAAAGCTACGTCAAAGTGAAATTGCACCACCAACAATTCGGTATTAAACATTAAAATTTGTTTCAATAAAAATAAAAAACAACAAGAATAAAACCCTACAGGCATAAAAAAATATTCCTCTTTTTGTTTTCATGATACATTTCAAGTACACTAAAAGTTTAATTCACATCAAGTATAGAACATCTCAAAGCAGAAGCACTAAATTCACTCACATCATAAGCTTGAGTTAAACTATGTGTTTGACACGGATACACTGTGCACTGCAGCTCTTTAGGGAAATTGATTCTCATGTATTTTGTGCAGAGATTCCTCCTCTGAATGTAAACTGAGCTCCCAGCTCGTCTTTAACTATTTACTGCAGCATGTTACCACAGACACACGTCCAAGTGATTGTTCACATTCACAATAATAATATGAAATCAGTGCTGAGGCAGCATAGAATATTGCACGTTTAAACTTTTGAGACACATTTGTACTCTGTACAGTATGTACACAATATCTGTGCTCTGTGTCTACAGAGGGAGTCTGCGTTGAGTCGGGTCAGGGTGGATCTGTGTGGTTTTGGATGGGCTTTGTAGAGTTTCTTTGGGATTTTGAGTTTCAAGAATTGCACTTCACTTATTTTGTATCACTTAGAAGACTTTAAGAAAGATAAACGACCCATCCAAAAGCCCTGAAACATGCAGTATGTTTAACTGGTACAATTATGTTTTTAGATATATAGCTTTTTTTATGTTTTTATGTTAATTGATTCCTGTAGTATTTTATTGCACTTTCATAATGCAATAAAATGTTCTTCAGAAGTGTGTTACATTTTGTTACAGGAATATTTAGCAGTCTAGTACCTGTGGAAAAAATCAGGAAGCTTGTCATTGTCAAATTAAAAGTCCTTCAAGGACTACAATTCCTAACCTTTAGTCCAAAACAATCACGCAGAAAAAAAAATATTGCATTAAAAATAATTGAGCACTATTATGTACAAGTAAGTAAAATTCAATTCACATTTGAATGAAACTATTGAATCAATTTAGCTGTACTGTAATGGCAAAAGAAATTAATTTTAGAGTTTTGAACTACATTTGATGTTGTTACCTAAGGAAAACAGAGGGATGTGCATGTTATCAGGAATATTAAGAGTATTAACCCAATTATTCCACAGGATCATCACAGAAAATAACATGCAAAAATTGTGTACAACAGCTTATTGGGACCCTTATTGGGTCATCTTTGTACCTTATTTACCCCATAAAAGATGTATAGTAGTACCTTAAGTATGTATATTACTATTCTAAGGTACAAATATGCACCTTTTGGGGGTAGATAAAGTAAAAATGGGTCCTTTTAAGGGTACTGTCCCATCAACAAGCAGCTGTACCCCCTAAAGGTACAATTTTTGCACTTTTTTTTTCTGACAGTGCACAAAAATAAAAAGGCTGATAGCCATAACAGCGCTAATACTTAGAGAAACCTGTAGAACACAAAATCTGTGAGGTTTCATCTAAGGGTTGCAGCAATTTCAAACACCAACAGCACTTCCGTTGACACTAATGGTCCATCTTCAAGCAATCTCGATGATCAAGGAATAACCCTAAATAACATTAGAAGGGTCTCCAAATTTGGAATAATTGATCCCTTTTATGATCTTGAATGACCGTGACTCATTTTCTCTTTCACTGTCTGGATTCAAAGATGGTTTTGTCTCCACAATACATATTTTTGATGTATGTATTAAGTTCAAAAGGAGCTCAACTGGACCAGAGAAGGTTTGCCTCAAAGATGATGTAGATGAACCCGGTGATGAAAACTCTCGGCCAGCTCTGACTCTTTCTCTCTCTCTCTTGTTCTCCTTCTCTCTTGCCCTCAATCTCCATTCATCTCCATCACCTTTTCTGTGAGGATTTCCCGGAAAGTCGAAAGCTGCTTCATCTGCTCTGTCTGCATCGAGTGTCGTCTCATCAGTTTCTTCTTCATCTTGAAGTCTGGTCCACGTTTTGGGGACGATGGCGCGACCGGCAGCAGGATCTTGCTCCCTGAGTGAACGGGAGAAGTGGGCTTTCCGTTGGCTCGGATATCAGGAATGGGTCGCTGAGGGTTGACGTTGAGAGGAGGAAGGAACCCAGGTCTTGTGTGGGAGATGTGGTCCAAAAGGAGAGTGCCTGATCCCCGCCGTTCCAACAGTCCTGTTGGACGCCGCCGCATTGTGATAGGAGACACCGAGTTGGGAATACTCTCCAGAGACTCTCGAGAAGAGCTGGTGAGCAGCGACAAGGGAGAGGCATTGTACCTGCGCCGCTCCACTGAGACACGTCCAGAATCTGGAGATCCAGGGATGGAGGCAGGGCACAGGTGGGTGTCCGACTCGTAATGTTCCATGCGGGTGAGTTTGGGGTGTGGTAAGCCACGGATCCCCGTTGGTGCCTGAGCAACATTGTCCTGAGTCTCAGGGGCTGTGTTTCTGCGATACAGTGACTGGTGCTGATGGACTTTATCCGCCCAGGAAGAGCCACACAGTGCTGCATAGTCTTCCGAACAGGACCGGTCCATCAGCTTTGGAGAAGATGGGTCATGGGTCTCGATACTGTGCCTTCGGGACAGGAGAGGTCTGCCTGGACCAGAAACTGTTATCCCATTCATCTCCGAAACCAACTTGTCCTCCTCTGTTAAATCACCCTCTATCCGCTCCGCTCTCTCAGCAAGTACAGAAGGAGCCACCAGACCCCATGGTTCAGAGTTTAGTCTTTTCAGAAGCTTACGGGGTGGTGGTCTCCTCTCCCCTTGTGGTCTGCTGGAGGGTAGTGGGAGTGCTGAAGTCATGGCGAAGCTGAAGATACCTTCATCCTCCTCACCGGGGGCAGAGCCAGAGGTATGGATCTCCACCTCAGATGGAGACATGCAAGCAGGGGAGAGCTTGTCCACTATACCCGGAGAAGGTGGGGAGTTCAGGTATTGTTTGGTCTTTTTAGTGCCAGAGGGAGATGTATCGGTAGTAATTATGATTACCTCTTTACCTTTGGCTTTGCAGGCATCCAGCAGGACCTGGAGAGTGTCCCTGTCACCCTTATTGATGGCGTGTACGAGTGCCGAGGCCCCAGAGTAATCTTTTAAGCTGGGATCAGCGCCGTTTTCCAGCAGCAGTGACACCACCTCTTTGCCTGCCTGTTCTGCACACGCATGCATCAGAGCGGTCCGACCCGATTTGTCAGGGATGTTTGGGTCTGCTCCCTTCTCAAGCAGGTACCGCACCATCCTCTGCCGGTTCTGTGGTTCATCGTATCCCGCCAGACAGGCCGCTATTATGGGCGTTTCCCCTCGCTCATTCCCTTCATTGATATAGGCTCCGCCCTCCAGGAGGAGGCGAGTGAGGCGGAGTTTACCTTGGAACACCGCCTTCAGAAGGGCATTGCCCTCTGTGTGCAAGGCCCCTCCATCACCCATGATGTCTCGCTATCCACCTCTAAAATCCCTGAACCTCTCTCCTCCTCCGGCCTCAGAACTATTGGGTCATCCCGGCTCAGACTCTGGTGAACCTGGAATGAAAACAAATAAAAGTGATTTATCATGGGGGGTTGTTTGACATTTTGACTATTGGTTAAAGAACACTTCCAACTCCAAAATCACAGACACTGATCTGGCACCAAGTTTCCACAAATTCAGTCTGTCTGTGTGTCTGTGTGTCTGTGCGTCTGTGTGTGTGTGTGTGTGTCTGTCTGTCTGTCTGTCTATCTATCTATCTATCTATCTATCTATCTATCTATCTATCTATCTATCTATCTATCTATCTATCTCTTTCCTTTCAAATGAGGCTTTGTCAAGCCAACATTTAAACATTTGACAAACTTTGCTTTTCTAGTTAACACTAATTAACTGATTTTCATTTTTAATCCTTACAATGAAGGGCAATTATGCATCCTGTTTGATATCTCAAAGTAAATTTAGTTGAAATTCAGGAATTTACCTGGAATTTAACAGGCATTCTCAATTTGGTTCTAAATGGCACACAACACAAATTAATCAAACAAAGTCTGAAATCTAAAAGCACATTATTTTGATCAGATTCAAAACCTAATTATCCACAGCACACAAAACTCTCTAATTTCTTTATACTGTCTCACTAGTAACACTTAACTATGAGTCCAATGCATTAACTAAAGTTAATGTATACAGTCTTATTCTAAGGTTTTGCCATCTTACTCGGTTGTGTTCTGAACACAGTGTCTTGTGGACTGACACTCTGTACTATCCTGTACTCTTTAACAGTCTTCTCTCCGCCTTTTCTGTAATGAAGGCAGGAGAGAGATGATAAAGGCAGTCCAGTAAAGAAAAGAAAATTGAATTCCTGAGTGGTGCAAAGAGCATCAAGACATGTGACAAGCTCAGTCAGCTCTGCAAATGTACAAATAATTTATGACATGCATTCACCTTATACACAGATACCAGGCATTTACTAACATAAACATTATGTTGTTTGAAATTATTTTTCATTTGTTATCAGATGTATTGCAATTGCAAGGTATGGCAAATAAACCATATTTCCAATGTTTAACAATTGTTCTTGACAGTACAGGATATTTTTTGGACAAAGAAAATAAATAAATAAAAATGTGCGAGCTAGTGATAATGTGAAAGATGATCATAATACCTAAAATATCCCATGCTTTCGGGTGCACATTCACCCTCAATCAGAAACATTCCCATTATGCAATGCATGAGCTATATGGAACGTGGGCCATCAGATCATTACACTAACTATCTTGGTAAGATGATTAGAGCAAACGACAGGGGGTGTGGCAGGAGGGCATCGATTCCAATAATAGCATAATTAACATGCCGCAGCCTTCAAAATCAGCTTGAACCTATTTGAAATTCAATGAGCCCAAAGTCACATAGCATACTGATATAGGCACTGTGAGGACAAAGCCCTACCTCTTCTCAAACAGAAACTAATCAATGAGCTACATGTACAGGGAGGAAAGGAGGATGAAATTAGTTTGGCTATAAGTTGGTGGTCGACCATGTATTGTCACAGAGGGTTGTCAGGGAGGTTCAGCTATGGATGCTGGTGCCGTCAAGAGAGTTATTATCTGCGCAAGGTCTAAACTAGGTCTATTCCTTCACAGTCGGATTAACTGAAGACTATGAGACCTTTATTCTTCTATATATAATTTGTTTGATTTATTCCTAGTGGTCTTCCTCTAGCTGCATGCGCTCCTGAGCACTGTTTATATAAAGCAGAGACCTATGCTGGCCTAGGATAACACATAATGGATAACAGCCTATTACAGTATAGAGAATTATAATGTTTAACAAACTATTTATCAAAGAACCCTGAAAAAATGTATTACAGTTTCCACAGAAATATACAGCAGCAACTGTTTCGACATTGGTGGTTATAATCGGTGTTTCTTGAGCAGCAAATCAGCAGATTAGATTGATTTCTGAAAAATCATGTGACACTAAAGACTGGAGTAATGGCTACTGAAGAATCAGCTTTGCATCAATTACAATACTATTATTGATCAAAAAATGCAGCATTGGTTAGCATAAGAGACATCTTTCCAAAACATTAAAAATAAATAAATACTTACAAACCCCAAACCTTTGAACAGTTGTGTATGTACAGTATATAATAAAATGTATTGCCTAATAAATTTACATTCTTATATACACTGAATTTTACCTGTACTTTGATCAGCTTTAAATAACTGATAAATAAAAACAGCACAATCATTTAAAAAATTGCCTTTTTTTAAATAATGATATGAATTCATTTGACTTGTATAATATGGTTTCCTAACCATATGTTGAGTCTCTAGGAAGTGATGATTCCTGTGCTGCACCCGGTGTTGCTTTACAAAACATTGCATATATCATCTGCATATGCCAGGAACTGTGGATTAAAAGAGATGGCCTGAGGATGGAAAAATGCATTTTTCCTTTAAACCTTTTTATATTTATATTTTATACATTATATTGTAACTTGACTTTAACAACCATCCCTAAAATCGACCAGCCCCCAAGAAATAGAGTCGGTGCTCCCTACTTTATCTCTGCCAATGTGAAGAACATTGGAAACGTCAAGAGTGTGTACAAGCTGTGCAGAATTAATATCCTCCTGAAACACACCAACACACCCACAGAACCCAAGCTGCTCGTCCTGCCTGCCTTCTTAAGGAATTCTCTGTGATTTCTGAGCCAGATCAGCCCAGAAAAGCAAGAGGAATGCTGTTTTTGCATACTGATTATGGGAGCTATAGAGGAACAGGGAGAAAAGAACTGTTCTCTGAAAATGTAATCACAAAAAAATAAATTTTTAAGAAACTGGGGTCTCCAGGATTCGAGACGGTGAGGTTAATCTCCTGTCTCACACACACGGTGCAGCATGGATGACTCATCTCCATGACAGACTCACTAGAGAGATGTGGCAGGCATTGTCTCTCAGGAGATCATCCTGCTGAAACCCACAGGTCTCCTTACATGTATCCTGACCTGACATGTGCATTGTGACCAGTCTGTTTTAAATGATCCAGAGAGAATTAAAGGGGGAAAAAGGAAAAGGGGGGAGGGGGGAAAGTCTTCATTTAGGGTATGTTTGCATGACAACGAACGATGTATTAAAAATGGAAAAGCTTTTACTTTGCGTTTTTGAAATGTTTAGATGACAACTTTGTCGAAACGAAGCGAATATTGTTGGCACTGTGATAAATTGCTTATGCTCCATATTTTAACTCACTTAGGATAAAGGTGTCTGCTAAATGCATGAACGTAAATGTTAATTTCATGACCTTTATTTTGAAGCTTAATTCCATTGCTCTCGTCTGTGATCATAATTTACAGGTGTTCTTTGCTTAATCATAAGTCTGTGTAAAAACATTCCTCATGTTTCCCTTGACTTTGGTCAAGTATTCAGTCTCCCAGTGAAACTCATAATGTGTCATGATATTAAGAACCAAAGTGCAGTTTATTTTGTAAGTTTTATTTCAGTTTAGATAGTTTCCTATGTAGACTATAGACAGCTTTTTAGGTTTTAGAGCAGAGCTAATGTGTACAGAGATATGCATAAAAGATGCATACTCCAACATCTGTGTTTTCTAAATAATAAATTGTACTCTAGTGTAATTTGCATACTTTATAGATACTCTAGAACCACAAGGGTTATTTATACACAGACTGATTAAACAAGCAACACCTGGTACAATTCAGGGAGAGATTGTGAACACTACATTTGCCAGATGCTTTTTTGCAAAAGTGACTTAATGTTGCATTGAAGGTATACATTTGATCAGTTTTGTCTTTGACCCCATAAAACACAAGCACAAAATAACTTCAAAATAAGGTCTTGGTCCTAAACGGAACAAGACTTGCTTGGAAAAAAAAAAAAATCAGATGTCTGTTTCTTCAGTTGTGTAACTCCAAAATGGATGTTATGTCACACACGACATATTGAATATGCCATACTCACTTTTTCCATTCTCTTTCAATTCATACAGGTGGACAAACAACTGTCATCATCTTTCAATCATGTCAACATTTCTGTGGCTTTGTCCAGACAGGCAGTATTTCGAACTTCAAATCTCTTTCATTTTGTAGCCTGAACAGCACAAAACACAAAAACACACACACACACACACACACACACACACACACACACACACACACACACACACACACATACACACACACATGAAATCATGATTTTAACAGACCTAATCCAAACCAAAGAAAGCACATTTCATATGATTGGATTTTAAGTAGGTTTGCCTAGTACACTTTAAAAAAAAAAAAAAAAAAGGTTAGTTAAATATAGTTAAATAGTTAAATAAAGGTGTTTTTTCTATGATGCCATATAAGCACTACATTTGGTTCCCCAGGGTATTTTTCAGTGAACAGTTCTTAAAAGAATAATCTTTCTTAGTGTGAAAAGCATTTTAATAAACTAAATAATATTTTTTTCCACTAAAAGAACCTTTTGTATAATGGCAGCATTCTGTAGATAAAGGTTCTTCATGGAACTATTGATGCCAATAAAGAAACTTTACTTTTAAGAGTGTACTTGTCTACAACTGTGTCTGAAATCACCCAGGGTAAATAACCAGTGGGCAAATGCTGCAGATGATTATGCTTAATAATTTGAGAGAAACTAAAAATGTGATTTATGGATTTATTGATGCATATCACGTAGCTTTATGACTTCAATAATTGATTCTGTTATTTTCCTGTTAATCACTGTAAAGCTGCTTTGACACAATCTATGTATAAAGCACTATAGAAATAAAGAAGACTTGACTTGACTCATTTTATCTTGCATCCATTATGTATTGAAGGATGTCAGGATGACCAGTCAATATTTGGTGTATGTGTAAATATATCAGATATTGCCTATGCTGTTTGAACAAACACATCCAATTTTAATCACTTGAAAAATGACAGAGAAGCAGACAGTCCCAAAGATTGAATCTGACAGGTATATCGGATTTATGTGCCATCTGAATTATGTGTAATTTGCATACTTTATAGATACTCTAGAACCACAAGGGTTATTTATACACAGACTGATTAAACAAGCAACACCTGGTACAATTCAGGGAGAGATTGTGAACACTACATTTGCCAGATGCTTTTTTGCAAAGTGACTTATGTTGCATTGAAGGTATACATTTGATCAGTTTTGTCTTTGACCCCATAAAACACAAGCACAAAATAACTTCAAAATAAGGTCTTGGTGCTAAACGGAACAAGACTTGCTTGAAAAAAAAAAATCAGATGTCTGTTTCTTCAGTTGTGTAACTCCAAAATGGATGTTATGTCACACACGACATATTGAATATGCCATACTCACTTTTTCCATTCTCTTTCAATTCATACAGGTGGACAAACAACTGTCATCATCTTTCAATCATGTCAACATTTCTGTGGCTTTGTCCAGACAGGCAGTATTTCGAACTTCAAATTTCTTTCATTTTGTAGCCTGAACAGCACAAAACACACACACACACACACACACACACACACACACACACACACACACACACACACACACACACACACACACACACACACACACACACACACACACACACACACACACACACAGAAACACACACATGAAATCATGATTTTAACAGACCTAATCCAAACCAAAGAAAGCACATTTCATATGATTGGATTTTAAGTAGGTTTGCCTAGTACACTTTAAAAAAAAAAATAAAGGTTAGTTAAATATAGTTAAATAGTTAAATAAAGGTGTTTTTTCTATGATTTAGCACTACATTTGGTTCCCCAGGGTATTTTTCAGTGAACAGTTCTTAAAAGAATAATCTTTCTTAGTGTGAAAAGCATTTTAATAAACTAAATAATCTTTTTTTCCACTAAAAGAACCTTTTGTATAATGGCAGCATTCTGTAGATAAAGGTTCTTCATGGAACTATTGATGCCAATAAAGAAACTTTACTTTTAAGAGTGTACTTGTCTACAACTGTGTCTGAAATCACTCAGGGTAAATAACCAGTGGGCAAATGCTGCAGATGATTATGCTTAATAATTTGAGAGAAACTAAAAATGTGATTTATGGATTTATTGATGCATATCACGTAGCTTTATGACTTCCATAATTGATTCTGTTATTTTCCTGTTATTCACTGTAAAGCTGCTTTTACACAATCTATGTATAAAGCACTATAGAAATAAAGAAGACTTGACTTGACTCATTTTCTCTTGCATCCGTTATGTATTGAAGGATGTCAGGATGACCAGTCAATATTTGGTGTATGTGTAAATATATCAGATATTGCCTACGCTGTTTGAACAAACACCAACAATCCAATTTTAATCACTTGAAAAATGACAGAGAAGCAGACAGTCCCAAAGATTGAATCTGACAGGTATATCGGATTTATGTGCCATCTGAACAAAGCCTTTGCCCTTCCCAGAATTCCCTATGGATCTTTGAGTGTGTACACATCAGCGTAGTGGAGAGCCATTCAACATGACCAAAATAAACTTGCCAATTTTGCAGCATGTTGAATAGCACTTGCAGAGGGTCTGCGTTTCAGTGCCGCATGGGAGGAGGGAGGCAACATACCGAGCTGTCTTGTCGGGACAAATTGTATCTAATTCTCCATGCTTTCCCAACAGATGATGGAAATTAATATCATGTCTTCATTCTCACGCCTCTGAGAGCCCCCACGCCTGGCTTTCTGTTTTACGGAACAGCAGTGTGTGTGTGTGACTTAAGGCTACATCTGAGGTTGAGCGAGGGGGCCTGTGACTAGAAGGGGCTGCACAGTCAAGCGTTGTCGCCCCACAGACAGCGCCGTGGTGCCTTTGAGCCACTGTTTTCCTCATTAGATCACACGGATCGAGGCAGGTGCAATCACTTTTACAGCAGCTGAGTGAAATGCATCCATCAGTGGTGCACCGATGACCCTTTGACCCAGTCGCATCAGAACCACTGAGGCAATTCATCACTCATATTGGCAGCTTCAAAGAGAACCATCCTGCAGAGGGGCAATGAGATTATCTCCATCATACTAAATGTCCTAAGCGTTCCTGACACATCCTCTAAACTGTTGTGTGTTTATTCCATATTGTTTATTGTGGCATGTTTAGGTCCTGTTGTCATTTTCAATGCCTCACATGTAGTGCCAAGTCCATTTTTCTTCTACACTTGGTCTGTAATGAGATGAATGAAAACTAAACCACTTGACTCGACTAGCCTGAGTGTTCAGTGATTTACAGAGCTGAGAATGAATTCTCCAATTCGAGAGCAATCTGAGTGTCTCCTTTCACATTACTGCAGACAACCACATACCAATGCATTCTTCTCTGCCCTCGAACTGCAGATGTCAGAAATAAAATAACATAATATAGGTTTTATGCCTATAGGAAAGCGACTTCATGTGATCAATGCAGAAATGCAATGATTCATATACTGTCCAACATATAGGGGATACATCATGTGTTTAGGATCATTTCGTTTGTTTTAGGACAAATAAGCTAATTCAATGCATCTGATTATGTCTCTCTTACTGTTCCATTTACTTTTCCTTGATATTTTTCAATACTGTAAAATAGTATTTTTACCGTCTTACAGTAAAAAATTGTTATACAATGCTTTTTTCAAAGAAAAAAAGTTAATTTAATAAAAAAAGATGATGCAACAAATAATCTACTAGCATGATGAATAAAAAGTTAAAAAAATATTAATAACCTTGACATTTCTGTAAAATAACATTTTTACTGTCATACAGTAAAAAATATTGTTCAATTATTTTATTTTATTGTAAAAACAAATTGTGCAACAAATAATCTACTAGCATTATGAATGAATACTTAACATCTTTTTTTAGCATGGCATTAATAACTAAGCATTTTATATTACAATAATGAGAACTGGGGTGTAAAATGTACTTAACTGTCAAGAAAATCAGTAATCCTAATCATTCTAAAAATAGGCTTATTTTCTATATGCAAAATACAATTTCTTTTGTGGAGTGACACAATGGGCATTTTTTTGCATTTTTAGTGAGATTATCCTACATACCTTATATACTTAATGTATGTGGCATGGTATTTACACAGTGCTTCAATAAACTCCAAGATTACCATGGTACATGTCCAAAAACATGGTATTTCCATTGCTATGTTCAAAAACCTTGTCAACAGCATGTTCATTGCAGTACAATGGTATTATTTCCTTCTAATATAACCAGTTAAGAAAGCAAACAGCAACAATTATCATGTTTTGATTCTGCAAGTGGAAATATTACTCAAATCAAACGAGAAAATTCTGCTTATGTGTCGCTGTCCGCGGTGCTGAATGTCATTCGCAAAACGAGGTAGATACAGATTTTGATGCGTTACAGACTCGATTCACACCGCCAGCTACAAATATCTATAGCTCAGGACTATTTTTAGTCTTGAAGCATCAAAATTGGCGTCTATTCACGTCAGCTCCCTTCCTGACGCAAAGCTCCAGTGTCCACAAATGAACTTCCAAACAGCAGACACACACTTCAAGTCTCTGTTAGAGCAAACGTGCACCAATCACCACACAAACGCTCAAATTTTAAGTTTTTGTGAAGTGAGAAAATGCACATTACAGCAGCATTGATATCAGTCTTAAATCGTCTCCTTTAGACATCCAGCAAATCTTCAGAGATTTTTTTAAGAAGCGTCTTAAGGAAATGCCAGCAGACATTCAGTGTAACTGAGAATCCGAACTGCGGTGCATGAATTCGCAACGAACGCTCATAAAGCCTTATGACCAGCTGCAGCGACATGCACATCGTTCCTCCAGTAAAACATTTGCTTTTAGCTTCAACAACTCACACCTAAAATAAGCAGCCAGCAACCATTTCCGATCAGCGCACATGCCAACAGAAAATCGTTAGCGCTTCACAGCATCGAAAGACTCGAAAATTGCTCTAAGTGGTTTGCAATGCAAACAGTAAGAAAGACGGTGCAAGGGAATGTTAAGACATCGTTGCAATATAAGGGACTGAAGTCTTCTTAATTATGACCATGCACAGTTGAGAATAATACAAAATTAAAATGAAATAATAATAATAAATGTTATCTTAAACATGACGAGCATTTTGAAAGCAACATTCGCAGGAGAGTATCTTGAAAGAGTCTCACCTTGTATCTGCGGTCTTCACTCCATCAGAGCGGCTGATTTTAGCCCGAGAATCCAGCTGCTGTCTGCTGATCCCAGTGTCTTACACCCCCCACATCATCTCTCCTCCTGCGACCGAGAGTTTGGGACACTCTGCGGGGGCGTGGAGTGGGCAGTGAGCTGATGCGAGGCTCCCACGATCACGCACAGACGCACTGAGGTCCAGCTTCACCGAGCAAACACTGACTGACGGACTGACTGACTGGACCATCTCTGCTTAGGGGGAAACTTATTCGATTATTTCAATTCTTTGATCATTTTAAATTTATCATTGTATGATTCCCTGATTTTATTTATTTATATTATTTTATTTGTATTTTTTTTATGCAACCATGCATCTCTGTGCCATAGTGTGCTGTAGATGTATAGAATTTGATGCAGAAAATTTTAATGAGTTTACAATAATAATAATAATAATATAATAATAATAATAACAGTTTTGTCTAAGAAATAGACTAAATTTAGCTTGTTGTGATTTGATGCATGAAAACATTTAAGCAATGTGTGTATGTGCTTTACATCGCCAAGTTAAGGCTTCTCTGAGCAGCCTCTGTGCCTGCTCTAAATTCTGCGTAAAGGCGCTATGGCGCATTAAACCCATGCAAAATATAAAATATGCCAGCCTTGACCCACTTAGGCACCCAGTGATGAATGTAAATGATGCAGCATTGGTGCAGACTGTTGTTGTCATGACAGAGCATTTATTTTAGAATTTAGCATGTTCTATATTCATAATTTTATTTTTGGAGTACTTTAACGACATACTCATGCAGTCTGTGTAAATGCATTTGTGCAGCCTCTATACCGGCTTTGAAGAGTAAAGATGGCATGTATTAGGTCAATTTAACATTTAACAGAGGAGCATATTCTCCCTCAACATAAATCTGGATTTTTGCTTGACTTTTTTTTTCTTTTTTGGGGGGCTAAATATATATCAAGGCCCTCTCTGCAAGAAAGCAGGGGGTGTGAAACAATTCTCAGACTGCATAAATACTAATTCAGTGACTATAGCTATTATTGAACACAGTTTCTATGGCAACTGATTCAGTGGATTCCAACAGAAGCGTTCCCACGGTGACATGCACATGCTGCAGGAGAGAGAGAGAGAGAGAGAGAGAGAGAGAGAGAGAGAGTTTATAGTGAATGTGTTCTTGCTCTACATGTTAAGATTTAAATTATAGTTTGAATATTAAGTCCCAGTACTTCAATTAATGTTTTTAGGTTTTATGTTATGTTTTGTTTAAATGAGGTTACCTTATTGAAATCAGCACATGCTTAATTTCCGTCTCTCATACTCACACACATATTTTCTGATTTTGACGGGGGAGGCTGTGAGTCAGCAATATCACGGTTAGTTTTCCTTTCATTGTTTTTTTTTCTCTCTTTTTTCTAACAAATGCAGATTTAGCTGAATTTCAACTGTTCTCAGGTTTTCCAGAAAAGCATAGTGCTGTGAGCAGCTTCATCTAAACAGATGGGAATGGAACTGCAGTGATAAATTATTGGTGCTTTTGGACTTTTAGGAAAAAAATAAAAATAAATAATAATAATTAAAAAACTTTTTTCACTCTCATGATTTTATAACCTTTGTCAAGTAACAAAGACCAATCATGGACACACATGCATCACAGAAGAATTGTGTGATTTTTCTGAAATGTCATAAATATTTTATATGTGGTGGAAATGTTTGTGTTTGATACTATTCTAAAATTAAATTTTAAACATCTTATATATGTTTTGTGTATCCTACAAACACATTTAATTAATATTTTCACACTTTTTCTTCACAATTTGACAAAATTATAGCTTGATGCACAATAAAATATTCACCCTCATTTTTTCTTTACACATCACATGGAATGTCAAGCATGCTCTTCCCCGAAGCTTATGTGATCCTGGCAAACAAGTACATTAACTTTTAAGAAAACTTTATTATGAGGCTAACTGTTGGACATGACAGAAATTACATTTAACCGTAGGACAGTCATAGTTTTTGGATGAAAAAAAAAAATCAATTTCACCAAGTTTCATAGTAAATAATTCACCTTTTTTAGATCACAGTTTCAAACATAATAATTCATTTATTCATTTATTTATTTAATACAAATAAGCCCTTGGGATATAATATAGATGAAAAAAATATCATATTTTTGCATTTGATCCTCCACCAGAGCAGTTCAAATAAACTTTATTATTATTATTATTATTATTATTATTATTATTATTATTATTATTATTATTATTATTATTATTATTATTGTTGTTGATTTGTTCGTTCTGGTTCTGCATGACTCACTTTAACATCAGACAGAAGCGGAACCATAAGTGAACACGCGCTCGTTTCTGGCAGGAATATTTTCAGCAGCGGGCGAAAACAAATATGCAGATGTTTGGCGGGTGATTTTACTGCTCAGTTCTACATAAGTAAAATCTGAATTTCCATGAAAACCAACTGCTTGTAATATTTACGGATTATCCAATAAATGCGTTGCACAATGAAATGAAGTTTTAAATAGAGAGGGATTTGGACGGACCATTGTGAGTGAACGAGGCGTGTTTAAATATTACATTTCGATTTAAACAAATACATAACATATATATATTTAGTAAACTGTGTAAAATATTTACATAAATTTGGTATAAAATAATTTTTTTGTAGGGGAATTTAACTGCGTGAGTCATATGATTGAAATTAAATATGAAATAAATAAATCTCTTAATAATGTGATTGTGTCTCAGACAATGGCAGGAAGGGGCAGAGGGCTCCGCACTTTCTCTGTGGAGATTGTTGGAATCGGTAAAGGAGAAAATCTCCCTCCGTCCCCTGTGAGTGTTCCAGGATAGAATAAACCTCAGCGGACTGATACGCATCATATTACATTACATCAATGCACCTGGCAGACGATTTATCTTAAGAGACTTGTATTGTGTTTATTGAACTTGCATTACCTGAGAATCGAACCCAGGACTTTGGCTTTGCTGGCATCATGCACGACTGTTGGAGCCACAGAAATCTCAGCTAATAAAAAAAAAATGTCTGAATGTCATCACAACAAAATATTATAAGTGGCATTTATTTTAAAGGATTGGTTCACTTCCAGAATAAAAATTTCCTGAAGGCTTTCTGTCTTCAGTCGCAAAGAAATGAAGGTTTTTGAGGAACATATTCCATATTAAAAAAAAAAAAAAAAGAAAACGTGACAGGACGTGACATACAGCCAAGTATGGTGACCCATACTCAGAATTCGTGCTCTACATTTAACCCATCCTAAGTGCACACACACACACCGTGAACACACACCCGGAGCAGTGGGCAGCTATTTATGCTGCGGCGCCCGGGGAGCAGTTGGGGGTTGCTCAAGGGCACCTCAGTCATGGTATTGCCGGCCCGAGACTCGAACCCACAAACTCTCTAACCACTAGGCCACGACTTCCCCTGTATAGTCCATAAAGTGGACTTCAATGGTGGGTAACGTGCTTAAGGTTCAAATTGCAGTTTCAATGCAGCTTCACGATCCCAGGTGAGGAATAAGGGTCATTTTCTAAAAAAATAAAAATGTATTTACTTTTTAACCACAAATCCACGTCTTGCAATATCTTCGTGATGCATGTCATCATCATCTGACATCCTTGTTTTACCTTTTTTTTTCCTAAAGAGTGTTTTTCTTTGCACATTCACTTTGTAAACACTGGGTCGGTACTTCCGCCTACGTCAAGCGTGACCTTTCCAACGTGACAACATAATGCATGTCGAGCTTTTTTTTTTGAAAATGACCTATCGTTTCACTGGATAAGAACCTTATTCACCTTCAGCCATCTTATACACACCTAATAAAAACCACAAAAACACCAATTTGACCTTCAGCCCGTTGGCCACCACTGAAGTCCATTACATAGAGAAAAATCCTGGAAAGTTTTCCTCAAAAAAGAAAAGAGAAAGACATGAACATCTTCGATGATATTGGGAGTGAATAAACTATCAGGAAATTTTTATTCTGAAAGTTTACTAATCCTTTAAAGAAAGATAGCACAAGTAAAAAAAAAATAAAAAATAGCACTAGCAAAACATTTTTACAAACATAAGGGCAAGTTTAAAATTATTAAATATACTGTTATTAATTAAGATAAAAAGTTGTTGTTAATACATTATTAAAACAATGTGATGAAGTCACTGCAAAACATTTTATGAATAGTGAAGTTATTTATCATACGCAAAACATATCTCATATCTATCAGATATTCCTTATTAAAAGCTCATTTATATTTATGCATTTAGCAGATGCTTTTATCCAAAGCAACTTACAATACATTCAGGCTATATTTTTTTTACCAGTATGTGTGTTCCCTGGGAATCAAACCCATGACCTTTTGCACTGCTAACGCAATGCTCTACCACCGAGCCACAGGAACACATTGATATGTGGATTATGATACAGTAGTGGAGAATTAACTGTCCCAGCAGGTGTTTGTTTGACCCCTGATACTAGCCAGACATGTATCAGCTGTCCCTTCTGACTTTTGTTTGATGTTTCAGCCCTTGGATCAGAAGCCGGTGCCCCTGCAGGCGGGTGAGGAGGCCGAGTACATGCTGGCACTTAAACAGGAGTTCAGAGGAGCCACGAAGACGCTCCCGTTTCACATCCGTCCAGCTGCACCCAAAAAAGGTCAGTCCGGGGTCAAGGATGAGCTCTGACATCGTTAAGACATCCTGGACTGTAGGAAGGCAAAACGCAGTGTTTTTGAGACGGATATTTGTATTCCAAGTTAGACTGTGTAATTTATAAATTCATGGTAAATATTCACAATAAGTGTAAATACCCCTTTCTATAGCAATGTGTGATTAGCAATCTGAAGTTATTTTGTCCTCTTGACAGATGTGGAGCGTTATTCTGACAAATACCAGAAAATTTAAACCTCTGACAACAGTCTGGAATGGAAACCAGGTGAGTGATTCACTTCAGTGCTATTTTAGTATTATTTATATATTATTTTAGTTTTTAGTAATATTTTTAATTAGCTTTTATTTTTAGATTTTACAGTTTTATTTTAATTTCAGTTTATTTTTTAGACTTTTAGTTGCATTTATGTGCTTTTGACATTTTTTAATTGTGTTTATGTTTAGAAAATATTTCTAAATAGCTTTAATTTATTACTTAATGGCATAATGTTGATTCACACAAAAATGAATTTCGATATGCCCCTCCTTTTATTTACCAAAAATGGGAAAACCCTGGGTTACAGTAAGATACGTACAATACAAGTTAATTGATAAATGTTAAAATACATAATGTTTTAATAGTATAGTCACAAGGTGTGAACAATATGCTTGAATATAAATCACTTACTAACATTACTAACTTTCTGTGCATAGTTACATGCAATTTTACAACTTTGTTGTTATGACAACATAAAGCCTAAACACTAAAACTGTAAAAAACAACTTCACAGCTCATAATACACATTAAATGTTTTAAGTATTAACAATTTAAAAAAAAAACTAAATAGTATTTCTTAATCTATTTTTAGTTTTAGTTTTCAGTTATTACATTTTATTCAGTTATGAAATTTATAATTTCAGCTTTAGAACTTTTAGTGGAAGTTTTAGTGGAAGTTTTAGTGGAAGTTTTTCATCTATTACTTTTTTTTTCAGCTTAATTTCAATTAAAGATGTTTTCAATACTTTTAGTTAACAATATCAACAGTGATTCACTTGCGTCTCTTCACACTTGTGTGATCCTCTACATTCATTTGTGTTTTAGATTGGAGGCGTTTTCCGAAAGAGCTGCGTGTGAGGGAGAAGAGACCCCTGAGAGACGGTGAGTGTGTCTGATGATCTTACGCTCTAATACTGGACACTGTGTTATGCTGCAGTCGAGCAGTGACGCCCAGTCCAGGAAGCATGTGTTTGTAAATGTGCTCTTTTTAAAGGGAGCAGGTGAGGATGATGTGCTCATGAATGAGTGTGTAAAGACGAGCGTCGCTCTCTGACTCATCGGCGTCTCTGGGGAAATCAGAGAGACGGCTCTCAGCCGCGCTGCACACACATCTCCAAAATGAAAGGATAGAGAGAAAGACGAGATGAGAGAGGGATGAAAGTTTAGGCTTGAAGAGCGTCTGTCACCAAGAGAGGAGAGACAAGATTATTTTTAGTCCTTCTGTGTCTTTTGTCAGAGGAGCTGTGATCAATGAGCTGATGTTATTATGGGAGGATGTTGCTGATGTCATAAACACGGTTTCGCTTCGATATGGTTGCAGAAAGCCCAGCTGTTCCCAAACAACCCAAACAGCCACAAGTGAACAAAGAGGAGATCATACGCAAACTGTTACCTGTTTTGGGTGCCATTCATGTTTAATACACTCAAAAATAAAGCGTTTTAATCTATGTTATTACACATTTGCATATATAATGTGACAGACTGTGTGTGTTTCTATACAGACTCTGGAGCAGAAAGAGGAAGAGGGGAGTTCTGATAAAGAGGAGGGAAAGAAAAAGAAGCCAGCAGAGGAAGAGGCTGAGGGAGAGGAGTATGATGAAGAGGAATTTGAGGATGTAAGTGACTCCTTTCTGTTGTGATATTAAGTACCTGCAATTTATATATTTACAGTTTTAATAAAATGTATACCTTGAATGCATTGTAAGTCACTTGGCTAAAATATTCTGGTCAATTGATTTGAAATATTCTGGCTTTAATACAAGATAGGCTCAATTGGCAGCAGAGTTATTTTAGTATTATATATATATACACTAATACAAGGATTTATCAGTAACACTTTACACTAAGGTTCCATTAGTTAACATTGGTTACTGCAATACCTAACATTAAATAACCCTCTGCATTAACTTACAGAGAGCAAGAAATCGTTACAGTATTTATTAATCTTTGTTAACATTAGTTAATAAAAATATAACTATTGGTAGTTCATGTTAGCTTAGGTCCATTAAATTATGCTAACAGATACAACTTTTGATTTTAATAGTTAGTAAATGTTGAAATTAACATCATCTAAGATTAATTCCATTGATACTTCATGTTAACTAATATAGTTACCTAATGTTGAGAAATTAAACCTTATTGTAAAGTCTAACCAATTATTTATATTTTGAATTAGATTATTTTTTTTTTTAATTTCAGTTTTAGTAATTTTGTTATGTGCTTTTGTCATTTTATATATATTAGTTAGCATTATTTTTATTTCAGTTTTAGTAATTTAATCACATAGTTGCCAAGTTAGTTAGTTGCCAATGCCACGTTTCAAATTTTAATTATATGTGGCATAATGTTCTATGAAATAATTATTTCAACTTGTCTCTGCGTTTAAGGGGTAAAATCTGGGTTACAGTGAGAAGCTTCACATTTCTGCTTTTAAAACCTATAAAAAAATGTCCCCATTTACTTCTTCTAAGTGCCTTAGGATAACCTTGATTTTTGCCTTTTTAGAATACAATAGTTGAATTGAAATTGTGTGGTAATCAATATTATGCCACAAATGCTTATGATTGAGGTGAACTTGTATTAAACCAACATTCAATATAAGTTTTAGCCAATTAATCCTATGTATGTTTGTAACAGGAAACAGATTACATCATGTCCTACTTTGACAATGGGGAGGAGTTCGGAGGAGACAGTGATGATAATATCGATGAAGCTATTTACTGAAGCAGGTGATGGTGGCTCCATAGCGTCCTCCTCTGACCAGTGAGTGTCTCTGAAACCGGTCTGTCCCTCAGGAACATTCTGGGCTGGATCATTATGTTTGGCAGCTGATGTTGAAATCTGTATGCAGTGGATTTCCTCTCATCCGATCGGTTGGCAGGGCGGCTGATTGCTGACGAAGAGCGTTTGAGTCTGAGGGCCAGAGAAAGACACTGAGGCACAAACTTCTCTCTTAATGCAGCTATACGTTCTTATAGCTTTGTAAAGGATTATTAGTTCATAACTGCAATTATT
Organism: Cyprinus carpio; assembly: GCF_018340385.1. NCBI lineage: Eukaryota > Metazoa > Chordata > Actinopteri > Cypriniformes > Cyprinidae > Cyprinus > Cyprinus carpio. The sequence continues at coordinate 17,809,860 of NC_056587.1, forward strand.
TTTTTAGAATCTTCCTTTTAAAACTTGTTTTAGTGTACAGTTATATTTGTCTAAAATAGCTTTTATATATCTTAGATTTGTGAAAAAAGACCAGTAAATGTTTATTTTATTATAAATTCTCATGTCAAGTGGTTGTAAATATTCATGTTATTGCCTTTTTATGCAATAAAGTCACACTGTGTCAAGACTTTGTCTCAGATAGATATATAGATTCATTCATTCATTCATTTATTAACAGTTCTGTCATGTGGCCTGTAGGGGGTGTGATACTTCATTACTTAAAGGGATAGTTCACCCAAAAATCAAAATTATGTCATTAATGACTCACCCTCATGTCGTTCCAAACCCGTGAGACCTCCGTTCATCTTCGGAACACAGTATAAGATATTTTAGATTTAGTCCGAGAGCTTTCTGTCCGTCCATTGAGAATGTATGTACGGTATATACTGTCCACGTCCAGAAAGGTAATAAAAAACATCTTCAAAGTAGTCCATGTGACATCAGAGGGTCCGTTAGAATTTTTTTGAAGCATCGAAAATACATTTTGGTCCAAAAATATCAAAAACTAAGACTTTATTCAGCATTGACTTCTCTCCCAGGGTCTGTTATGAGCGCGCCGTTCACAGCACATCCGGTTCGCGAACGAATCACTCGATGTAACCGGATCTTCTTGAACCAGTTCACCAAATCGAACTGAATCGTTTGAAACGGTTCGCGTCAACAATAAGCATTAATCCACTAAATGACTTAAGCTGTTAACTTTTTTAACATGGCTGACACTCCCTCTGAGTTCAAATAAACCAATATCCCGGAGTAATTCATTTACTCAAACAGTACACTGACTGAACTGAGCCAGATAACGAACGAAACATTGACTCGTTCTCGAGTCAAAACCGGTTGCATCGGTTTTCGGATCACCGGTAGTGATGGGAAGTTCTGTTCTTCTCCGCGAACCGGTTCTTTCGGACAGTTTGATTCAATAAACCGGTTGCCGAAAACGGTTCACCAGTTATTTTGCACTCGACGTAATGACTTCATTGGCGATGATTGCCCTTGATTCAAGCCTTCGGTTTTACCCGCGCTCATAACATTAGCACAGAATCAGTTCAGAATCAATCACCAAAAGAACCAGTTCGGTTCAGATGCGCTGTGTGTCAGTCTGAATCACGCATGCGCAGTATCATCAGCTCCTCGGTTCTCGAATCGCACGCGTCCGACAGAAACGGTTCTTGACTCGAGAACGAGTCAATGTTTCGTTCGTTATCTGGCTCGGTTCAGTCAGTGTACTGTTTGAGTAAATGAATTACTCCGGGATATTGGTTTATTTGAACTCAGAGGGAGTGTCAGCCATGTTAAAAAAGTTAACAGCTTAAGTCATTTGTGGATTAATGCTTATTGTTGACGCGAACCGTTTCAAACGATTCAGTTCGATTTGGTGAACTGGTTCAAGAAGATCCGGTTACATCGAGTGATTCGTTCGCGAACCGGATGTGCTCTGAACGGCGCGCTCATAACAGACCCGGGAGAGAAGTCAATGCTGAATAAAGTCTTAGTTTTTGATATTTTTGGACCAAAATGTATTTTCGATGCTTCAAAAAAAATTCTAACGGACCCTCTGATGTCACATGGACTACTTTGAAGATGTTTTTATTACCTTTCTGGACGTGGACAGTATACCGTACATACATTCTCAATGGAGGGACAGAAAGCTCTCGGACTAAATCTAAAATATCTTATACTGTGTTCCGAAGATGAACGGAGGTCTCACGGGTTTGGAACGACATGAGGGTGAGTCATTAATGACATAATTTTGATTTTTGGGTGAACTATCCCTTTAAGTACTTATGGCACAATCATTTCGACTTTACTGTTTATGTGTAAATGTGTAATCAATATTCACACACATATCCAATAACCATACATCATTTTGAATGGAAACATTAAGTGTATAAATCTTTGCCTACATTAACAAAAATTGAGCACTTGAGAATAACATATTTGAATCTTGAAATAATGAAATTAGATTATTTCTTGAAATAACCATACACCATTTCCTGGATTAATAACAAATCTGAAATTTTATATATATTTTATATTCTAAATAGAAAGCATTTATCATGGAACAAGCACCTGAAATAAGTTTTCCTGAACACAATGGCCTTTTCCTACAGAGCACCTGAACTGAACACCTGATTCTCTGATTAACCTCATCATGAACCTGTATATAAGTTGCTTTTGTAAAGCTAACATAAAATGTGTTCTCAATACACACACACACACACACACACACACATATATATATATATATATATATATATATATATATGTGTGTGTGTTAGGCAATTAAAGTACCACAATAAACATCCTTGGTTAAGTTAAATTTCATTTGACCAGATACACCTGAAAAGAATCCAAATAGAAAATTTCATGTTCTTTTGAGCAAATGATCAACAGAGGAGAAAGAATTTTTCTTGACGTGACTTTTCATCCCGAGAACTCTCCACCGGTTGAGAATTTAGTAGCTGTCTCAGGCATGCTTTACAGAGGACAGGCAGAGGAATCCTTCCAGGAATAAGTCTGGGCTTTTATTCAAGGAAGCAGAAGGCAGTTCATCTCCAGTGGAAGATTACAGCAGCCGGAGAAGACTGACATAAGAGCAGTCAAAAGAATGTGCTGCAGTGATATATTCACGTTCAATGCCAATAATCAGAGAGGAGAAATCTAGAATACTCAGTTAAGTCAAAGATATCCTGATTTTGGTCTAGCTACACTGTTGAGCTCAGGGTTAATAACAAATGTCAATAATAATCTACAGCATGTTTATGCTCTAGAAATAATGCCATTTTTGGCAGAAAATTTGGGGACCACCATAAGAGGGCAAAATTCAGTGGTCATACAATACATATTTTCCAAAGACAAATTCTAAATCTGTTCCTTACAGCCTAGGACTACAGCCTTACAGTGTATAAATAGTTTAATATACTATATATTAATATGTATCAAAATAGAATATTTATCTATTTCTCAGATATAACTGCACCACACCACATTTGCAGTCTGTGCTTTTATAACAAAGAACTATTGAGAACGAAATGGGCAAAAATTTGACATCAATGTGTTATGTTTAAATAATAATTTCAGTTGAAAGTTTTGTAATTAAAAAATTTAATGCATTAAAATGTAATGGTGGATGATCTGAGGGTGAATAAATTTTCATGGTTTGGTGAACCTTTAACACATTGTACCATGTTTAAAATCATTCTGCACATTTTCAATTGAAATTCCATCTAGGCTTGGTGAATACCCATGAGGATCATTTTAAGCTGAAGTAAAGAAAAGCAAACACACGCACTTACCAGGCCAGTTATCTCACCTAAGGAGGCGAGGACATGTCCTCTGTGCTTCAGCTCGGGTAATTAGGATGCAGCGCTCCGTCTGGATGGCTGTGTACTGAAAACAAAAGCAACATAAGCACCCTACATAATCTCCAGCATGTCCTACCCTCAGTAGAAGGGTGAATAATTGAGTTTTATACAAAGAACACTCTGTCCACAAACACACTTATTCCAGGAACATGATTCTTTTTGACACTTGAGGTCTTAGACTGTAGGACACTCTGCATAGCAAAAGCTTTATCCACATTCACATCACCACTTATACCATATGAATAAGGCTAAGAATATGAGAATCTGCTCACAGCTACAAATACACTGCTAACATGATTTCAGGCAATTCATTATTATTATTATTCATTTTTGTTGCATTCCCAAATATATGTTGCCTACAGAAAACCTTCTGAAGGAGATTGTCAAACTGATGCACTGACCAGCAAACAGAAAAGTGAGTCAGCATTCAACACAAAATTAGGTCTAGATGACCATGTTATGATGCAAAGGTCACAGAAACCTGTTTCTAAAAAAAAACAGGCCAGCCATTGCTTTTAGCTTCCATATTTCCTCCCAAACAAGGAAATTTTGAATTGAAATGCACTTGACAATCTCATATTGATTCTTGCATAAAGATGCTAGGCTGTTTTGATGTACTGTAGTACAAGTCGAGTCAAGTCACCTTTATTTACACCTTTATTATAGAAATGGCTAGTCATCCAGTTTTTTATATCAACTATGCATTCCGTTAGTTCTGTGAATTGGTATATATCGTTGGGCCGCAAAGAAATATAAAGCTGAGTATCATAAGCATTACAGTGAAAGGGTAACATGTAAAGCGTGAAAAGCAACGGTCCTAATACTGAGCCTTGTGGTACTCCATATTGTACTTGTGATCAATATGATACCTGATTTAAACCATGCCAATTAAATTCCACTAATGCCATCATAATTTTGTAGTCTACTCAAAAGAATGTTGTGGTTCATAGTGTAAAATGCAGCAAAAATCCAGTAGCAATAATACAGAAATACAACCAGGATCGGATGATAATAGCAGATCATTTGTAACTCTGATGAAAGCAGTCTCAGTACTATGATATGGTCTAAATCCTGACTGGAAATCCTCACAGATACCATTTCTTGCTAAGAAGGAACATTGGAGACTGCACTTTCTAGTATTTTGACAGAAAAGGGAGATTTGAGATCAGTCTTTAACTAATTCTAAGGATCAAGTTGTGTTTTTTAATGAGAGGCTTAGTAACAGCTAGTTTGAAGGATTTTGGGACATATCCTAATGACATTGATGAATTAAATTATATGCAGAAGAGGATCTATGATTTCTGGAAGCTCCTCTTTTAGTAGTTAGATAGTATAGGGTCAAACATACATGTTGTTGGTTTTGATGATTTGACAAGTTTATACAATTCTTCCTCCCCTATAGCAGAGAATGAGTGGAATTGTTCCTCAGGGGATTTATTGTGCACTATCTGATGTGATACTGTAGCTGACAGCAGTTACAACAGCATGGTTACAATTTTATCTCTAATAGTATCGATCTTGGAGGTAAAGAAGTTCATTACAAGTATGCTGTTGGGAAATGTCTGCACCTGTTGATGCTTTATTTTTTATTAATTTAGCCACTGTATTGAAAAAATGGCTGGGGTTCTGTTTGTTTACAACAAGCAAAGAATTAGAATGTATCTAATAAATACACAGCTAACCTGTGAAGCCACATATTCTGTTCACATATTGTTTTCGTTCACATTTAAAGGGGTGGTTCAGAGGTTTTTTTCTAGGCTTGATTGTGTTTATGGGGTGCAGTTTAACGTGTTAATAATTTGTTTTTTAAAAAAACACAAAAAAACAAAGCATTAGTACGTGTTAGACTGCACTCCATAACATAATCAAGTCTAGGAAGCCCCTCAAAAAGAAAAAGCAAGAGACACGGCTCTGCTTTGGTGGATTTTTGAACTAGGCTAGAGTTCAAGAGGTGGAAACAGAAAAAGACACAAAGAGTAAGTGAGGGAGGTCAGATAAGACACAAATCCTTTTTGAGTGTGCTCTAAGAAAAGGAACAGTTCCATCGTGAGTAAACAACCATATCAGGTGTCTGATTCTCTGATTTGATGCTCCCAGCATTGCTGATGTTGTCCTTGATGTACAGTAGTTCCATCCCAGCACGCATACTGTCCTATGCAAATTATTCTTGATGGGATGATTTCCCTCCCATCTCACTGAAAGGTTTCTGTCTACTGGTTTCCATGTTAAATTGTTTCATTTCTTTAACACTAGAATCACTAAACAGATTTTCAATAACAAAAATAAACAGGTTTCCCAAAACCCTCCCCCATCTACCATTGGTTAAAAAAAACATTAGCCACGCCCCAAACTCCCACCATAGGTTCAGCCTATGTTGCTATGCTCAAACAAACAACACAATGTTCTGATAGTAGTGTTTATATAAATATATATATATCTATATAGTGTTTTCTAACCCTCATGTTGTTCCAAACCTGTATGACTTTCGTCCTTCGGTGTAACATAAAAGATATTTTGAAGAATGCTTGGAATCAAACAGTTTTGTTCCCAAGGACTTAAAAAATAGAAGTCAAAAGGAACCGAAACTATTTGGTTACCAGCATTCTTCAAAATATTTTCTTTTGTGTCCCACAGAAAAACGACACTCAAATGGGTTTGGAATGATATGACATATGGGTGTAAACTGTAGTAGATGTCCCAAAACTGGACCTGTAGTTGTTGTGCGCATGCATGAGTGAGTTGCAGTAAACAGAATCCATTGTATTAGCTGTGTGTGTTGTGGATTTATTACTACATAAATGATTTTTGGGTGGATAATCCATTTAATTTAAAAATAAATATGAATTTCACCTTTAAAATATTTCTCTTACAACACCACTGAGACGCTATTGTATATTTCTTCTATGACACAGGAGAGAGAAGACAATAAACTATTTTGACTTGAAGTATTAAGGCTCATATCATTCCTGTCAATCACAACATTTTTATCCTTTTGAACACTTCATGTTGATTGTTGTTGTTTAATAAAGTATTCAATCAATCAATCAAAACATTGAGTCCTTGGTGGTAAGCAGCATTAGTCAGCAGGACGACCTACACTACACCACTCAAATTACTCTGGAGAAACTGAAGATAACTGGGCTATAACAAAATAAATAAATACATAAAATAAAATAACTGCACACTATATTGCTGAACAATTAAACAATAAAAATGTTCTTTATTATATTTTCCAATAGATAAAAAACTGTCTGTAATAGTAAGATTTAAGGTGAATTAATCACAATTAGTCATAAACGTCAATGAGATGTTAACTTGCTTGCATCTCTGTTTAGTCTGACATTTTCACTTTAAACTGCTCAGAAAAGGCAAAGAGTGATAAATGCCAGCAAAGGTTCAGTAACGTCCCCTATCTGACCTATGCAGTGTGCTTCAACCACTGATTTATTTGTCTCACACAACATCATGCAATGGCATTACACAACACATTCCAGTCTGGTGGAAACTTACAGAAAAATCAAAAGAATGCGAGTAGACTCTGGATTTCTGAGCAAGGTTCAAGTTCAAGAGCTGTAAATGGAGTGAGTACGTGAGTGAGACAGAGGGGGGCAGGAGAGGTACAGTTCCTTTTAGAGAGAGCGCTATAAAGAGGAACAGCTGCAAGGTGAGTAAACAGCCGCTTCAGGTTGCTTATGTCTGATTTAATGGATCCAGGATTGCTGATCTCGGCTTTGACACAGTTCCATCCCTGCACGCATGCAGTCCTGCACGGATGACTGCTGACAGGGCAGCTCCTTTCTGAGTATCTTCACATATTATTTTATTCTGTGCCCTTTATCAATGTTTTTGTATTGCATATATTCATTAAGCAACACTTTTAATTTACCAAACACTAAGAAATTCTTGGAAAAATACTAAATAGAAGCATTTTCACTAGTGGACTTTTTGACCCCATTACCCAACCAAAAACATGGTATCAATATATTTATCCATTTGACAAAACACACAATAAGCACAGAATACTGTAAGTATACTGTAGATGGTTTGATATGCTTAGTGAGTGAGTCATAGTCACCAGCACGTTCACTTTGCCCATTGGATTAGAACTTATGTAACTGAAATGCTATTCTGAACACGGACCCATGGATGGAAGTGCTTTGACCATGAGGAAATAGCTCTTGAATATTTTCCAGCATGAAAATACTCCCTTCAGATACAAACAACAGGTGCTTATAACACTGTTACATGTTTTTGTCTCCGGCTAACAACCTTTCCTCTACATTCATCCTCACACCAGAAATGTAGACAGACTTTGAGCTAATGCATTTACACAGATGTTTCATAAAACAAAACTATACTCATAGTACAGTAACTGTGGATTTTTCACAGTATGTAATTAGATAGATAGATAGATAGATAGATAGATAGATAGATAGATAGATAGATAGATAGATAGATAGATAGATAGATAGATTTCATACAAATGACGTGATTGCATTTGATCATTTAAATTTTTTATTGTATTCTGTTATGTTATCTGTAGAACTAAGTTTAAATAAAAAAATCTAAAGTACAAAAAGCACATTACAATCAATTTCAGATTTCAAAGTGAAATAATTTGACACTAATACTCAATTATAAACTATTAAAAACTGATATACTGATATACTATAAATATAGGCCTATTCTATATAATCATATAAATGCATAATCTAATTTCTATATTAAATTAGAAATACACATGCTGCTAGGAAAGATTGTAATACTAGATGTAATGGAATCACAAGTGCAGCCTAATGAATCTCACAGAAAAAGCAAGAAGAGACACAGCTCTGCTTTGGTGGATATCTGAACTAGGCTAGAGTTCAAGAGATGGAAACAGAAAAAGACACAAAGAGTACGTGAGGGAGGTCAGATAAGACACAAATTCTTTTTGAGTGCGCTCTAAGAAAAGGAAAAGCTCCATCGTGAGTAAACAACCATATCAGGTGTCTTATTCTCTGATTTGATGAAAGGTTTAATTTATTTACTGTGTCTACTGGTTACCATGTTAAAATGTGTAATTTCTTTAACACTAGAATCACTAAACAGATTTTCTAATAACAAATAAACAGGTTTCCCAAAACCCTCCCCCATCTACCATTGGTTAAAAAAAAAAACATTAGCCACACCCCAAAC